>NW_009260687.1:265071-331451 GCF_000687185.1 Egretta garzetta
TTTTTGATAAGAACCAGGTGTTTACCTCAAGAGCTGGTCTACACCGACCCTGTGGTTTGAGCAAGAGCCAAGGAGCAACTGAGTTTGTGCAAGAACAAGGGGTTACTAGCGGTGACGAAGAGGAGCCATCAGCCTTCATCCCCATGACCCCCGACAACCACCACCAGGAGGCACTGAGGAGGCGCAGTGGGGAGGGACTTACGGAAATGACCTCCTGAAGCTAATTTTAATACAAAGCGGAGACAGGTTATGCATATGTATAGGCATATCGGAAAACTTCATACATATTTAATACTTTGCTACATATAAACAGGCAAGTTGCTGCTTGATGGTATGCACGTTAGGTGGAGCGATCCCCCATGCATCCGGCGCCGTGAATAAAGAATGCCTGCCTTCTAACACTACATTGGTGTTACGAGATTCATTCTTACTGATTTTGGTGACAGTGTGGCCCAATGCGCCTGATGTATTTTCGAATCTGGTGGAGGGTAGATGTTCCTGGACGCTCTCCCATGGTCTCCGCTGGTTGCCCTTTCATAGGGTTGTCTTTTTGCATAGTCAATGACTGTTTTGCATACCCACACCTCCCACTCGGCAGTGGGGCGCATGCCCAGTACCGTCACTAGAGTATGCTCGAAAGTTCTAGGGGGTCCGAGCCCCCTCCCCATTGTAAGTTGACTCTGGGCCCGGGCGCATGGGCAGAGGACATGTACTCCAAGATAACAGGACACACATTGCTGTGGGGTGGGACTCAATGGGCTGAAACTGGTGATTAAATTGCCCCACTCAGTTGCCGTGGTGATTAAGCTTTGGTAGTTAAGCTTGCCTGCCACCAATGTTGAGACAAGTTGCTAGTCCCTTACAGTGTGTGTGTAGGAGGTGGGAAAAGGTGGGGACAGGACAGGTAAGACTTTCAGAATCGCCAAGAGAAAAAATGCTGTTTTAAAAACTGAGTAGATACTGGTAAGCTTCTTATATTTTTCAGGCTGTCATAGAAAATATAAGGTACTGTAAGGATGAGATGGGGATATTTTTTTACCTGTCCTCATGGAAGCTATTCCAGTGACAGAAATAAAATGTAGGCCATGGACCACTGAGAGAGAATGCAAGAAGGGCTGGGGTCTCGTAGTCAGACCATACGGATAGCACTTTTTTCTGCTGGGAAAGGTGAGATAAGGCTCCAGCCCTAGTATTGCTCTGGAAAAGTCCTGTGTGTTTTGAATTAAAGAGTTAGTGGATACAGTGCAGGAACAGATGCAGGAGTGCAGAATCTGGGCTGTCCCTTTTGTCACCAGCTGCTGTTGACTGGCCTGGGTTTCTGATTGTTTTCACTCTCTTCAGAAATCAGGTCTTAATTATCAAAATGGCACTTAAGATTCACAACTGATTCAGGGGGCTATTTTTAAAAAAAACTTTTTGGTTTTACTTGTCTGTATGTAAATTTGTCATTCTAAATACCTACTTGTTTAAAAGTAGGCATACTAAAGCTTTAATTCAATAAACTATGTTCACTGAGACCCAGATTTGGCCTACCTGAATTTAGACAACTAATTTTTGTGTGTCAGGTTGTATGATCTCTCTGCAGTCAATAGAGAGAGACACTTTCAGAGGACAACTCAGTGTAAGTAAAATCTGAATTGGCCTATGGAAATTACTCCCCGCTGACAACAGAAGAAGCATGGAACAATTACCCACTTACATTTAGAAGGCTGAATTTAGGTGGAAGAAATCTGAGCCGAATGTACGAATACTTTTTTTTTAAAAAAAAATTATAGCTATTACTAAACACTACCCAGCCCTGGTTTCAGGTGTTCAGTCCACTGAGAAATAGAAGAGAAAAGTCTGAGAAGGAAAAAAAGGGAAACCAATTTTTTACATCGTGGTCTTAGCTGATGCATTCACACCAAGCTCTTCATTGGTATGAGAAGCAGCAGTCTCTCTTATGAATTGGAAGTCTTTCTGGGCTTTTAGCAAGTATGTAAAGCTAGAATTAGAATGTATTTATTTGAAATTCAGGGCTTTATTCAAGAAGGGAGGAACACACTTAAGTGAAATCACAGTATTGGAGAGAAGCTGCCTTCACTTTCTTTTAGCACAAGATGTAATTGGTTGCAAAATACAAACCCGAAGAGCTACATATACATGCCTGCAGAGTATTCTTCAGTTTGGAAGATGTAATGGTGCTCTATAAGGGTTTTCAGATGACAGCTTATTTCCCTCAATTGCCATGTAAATTATGATAATAGTGGTAAGGGGACCCTTAAATTCTTGATATTTACATCCATTAAATTTTAAGCAGCTGTTGCAGACTTTAGGGCACACAAATCTTAGGCATCAAGTCCAGCTATCTGGAGTTTAAAAGGAGTTTTATTTTAAGTCTCAGAAAACATTTTTACAGAATTTCTTTAAGTGTGACATCTAGAGATACCATTTTGGTTACTATTACTTTTAGTCGTTAATATTATTATTACTTTTCATCATTGTTATAAATTACAAGAGTGGGTTGTAATGCTTTGCTGAGTTCTTATATTGTGCTGGTTTTGGCTGGGACAGAGTTAAGTTTCTTCATAGTAGCTTGTATGGGATCTGATTAGAAGAGGGAGAAACTTAGGTAGTACAAAATTAATTCTTTATGTTAGTTGACTAATAACATGATTTAAAAAATACAAGACATTCCAAATTTAGTAGAGCTTTCGCTGTGTTTTCTGCATTGTTGCAGAATATAGGGTTAATTATTGTTTTCTCACATATTTTCTCTCATATTTTACTCAATTTAAAATAGATTAATTCAGTAATATGACTTTAGTTTGACTGTCTATAAAGCTCCACTGGTACAAGATCTAACAGTTTTCAGCAGTCAGACTATCGATCAGATGATAGAGAAAACAAGGAATATTGGAAAAAAAACCCCTTGAAATGTTCTGATCATATCCTCAAGTGATACAGTACAAAATCATTGGAACTGATTGAGCCTGTGGAGGATCTAGCTCAGTGTGGTTATTTGACAAGTTAGTGACTTTTCTTGGATTTTTTGTGTTATCAGAGAACATGGGAAAAATGATTGAAGCTGTAATATTAATACCTATAGGACAATTCATATTCAGAAGTGCAGTATGAAACAGTACCATCCCAGGATTTTAGATATAAAACATGCCTAATGAAAGCAAGATCCCTCATCACAGACTGATCATAAAAGATATAAGTTGTTTTTCTGACTCCTCATAATATGAGAGGAAATAGAGCCACATCATATTAAACACAAATCAGTAAGTGTTTCCTTTCTCAGTTCTCACAAAGTCCTTTCTGAAGATTTAAAGAAAACTCAGGTTTGATCTTCTGTTTATTTGCTTCCTTTGCAATGCCTGTCTCCCTTTGTTTCCCTTTTCATTTCCACCAGGCCCCTGAAAATGAGCAATTGCAGGTTTTGGTGATTATTTTTACACCAAGATAAAAATAGTCTATTATTCCTGAGATTAAATTCAAGCTATTTTATGAACTATGGCAAAGTATGGGTTGCTTTAATTTTACTTCTTTATTCAACAGCATGGTCTGGGAAAGTAAGAGTTTGAGAGACACCTTACATTTCAACAGCAAAATGCTGCAGTCTGTATCAGATGGGTAAAGTTTTTACAGTGGCCTCCTGCAAGATCTATGTCTCAACTCAGCACTGAAAATGTTTCATTTGCATAGACATTCACCTTATTGATTGCAGAAGAAAAGACAACAGATAATAAATGTGATAAAAGTCAGTGCTCCTCATATGAATACTTGTTTTTACCCTACATGAAAGCTCAGTTGGAGCTTCTGTGATAGAGCTAGTCTCAGAAAACATTTATGTCTCACAAGCATTTTGTAGAAAATCTGCATGAAGTGATATAGAAAACCAAAGGAAGTCACAGCTTTATATTCATGACAGTGAGACAGCACTGTAATTTGAAAATGCTTCCAATAAAATGGGAATGTACTTTCCTTGATCTGACATCTTCAAAACATTTTTGGGTACTGTGCTTTACAGATATCCTGTGGCATGCCATGTGCATTTTTGGTGTGTATCACAGTCGCAACAACTTTACATTTCCTGCAGGTTTTACAGCATTCGGGTAGATATTATGCTTTACCCTGTGCCTTGCTGTCTTTTATTACCTTATCTGTCAGTTGAAAAGGATGTCCTGTGACTGCACTTATAAGAGGCTTTGAATCTCAGATTCACATAAGAAATCTTGAAGGATATTGGATAAAATGTTTTTCTTTAATGGATGTTATCATCACCTTTGTCTCTAAGATTCTTAATGGCAGGAAAGTAATGTTTCTTAGAAACACACGTCTTAGGTATTTCTATTGTAGTAATTCATAGTGCCAATTAAAACCATAGACAAATGGGATTGGCTTCATCTGTCTTTGTTTAAGCATCTGAAAGTCAGGTGCTTAAATATGAACTAGTGAACCTAGATTCCCATCAGCCAAGTAAGATAGATACGTACCTCCTAAGAGTGATTCATTCCCAAGGATTGTTTAAGATAGATCCCTTGAATTGCCTAGAAGCATGTCTTTCTCCCAGCAAGGAAGCCTCTGGCATCAGATGTGAACGCAACTTTTTCAAGTCTGATGTTAGTTATGCTGAACCTGTCTTTTGCTTCTAGACTTGGATATCTGAAGCCGCCAGAAACTTACAATGGTACAAGGGCTCATGTGAACAGTCCTTGCCTACTTCATGTCAAACACAGTGGAGTTTAAACAGCTGATAAAGATGATTTAAAGCTTTGGTTAATTTTTTTTTTTCCCTGCAGTGGAATAAGGAGCTGTTCCAGAGGGGTCTCACCACTACTCTTGTAGGGCTGGCAACTGCAAATCGGTGTCTGCAAGTGGCAGTGGCTCAAGTGCTTGTTATCTAGTGGGGATCTCAAAAGAACATTTTGTGGTAGGTGTGTGTGTGCATGTGTGCTTACTTATAAGACACTGGAAGTTTAAGGGAACAGTATAATACAAACCAAGAGCAGTTTAAATTACATAAGTTATCATGACAATACCAACTCAAGGAGGATATGTAGTGGTTATATGTTTGATCTCCCAAAAATGACCGTGATCAGGGTTAAAAGACTGCTGCTTTCTCCTGTTTGCCTCTTTTCACGCTCAGCCTGTGCTGCCACATGCCCATTTCTATGAACTGCGGGACAGCCAGCACTGAGGTCTACAGCACAGGTGCACAAAAGCATGGGAACTCCATAGTGCTGTCACTGAACTTGTTTTTTCAGCACCAAAGATCTGTCACTCAATTTCATCATAAGAAGGAGGGTCAAAGCCCACAGTTACAGAATAAAGTCTCACAAACCGTGTCATGCATGAAATCACAGGATAAACAGGGTAGCAGGACCAAGCAACCCATGTTTTTTCATGCTCAGCCCCTGTCATTGCATACCCACCTCTGTGACTTCAGGGGTTGCCAGGGGAATCCCAGCTGAGGTCTAGGCTCCCTGTGCTGTTGTGTACTTCCTCTTGTGGTGCGTTGTGGTGCTGGCATTGGTGCTAGCATCTGCCATCTGCCCTCAGCCTGGGAGGGAAATGAAACTCAACAAGATTTTACTGAGGGCTATCAACTTCTGATGAGGGTGGATCCCAGTACACCCATGGTAAGCGATACATCTGAGATACAAACCATACAGTGGCAGCAGCTTTTTTGAGCACTGTACCGGTTCCCAGGAGACTGATTTGAGTGGAGCTTTATCCTGGACAAAACTGTGGAAGTTCTCTGAATCTGCAAAAAAATGGTAACCAGGACATTTGCAAGTCTAAAGGGACAAGCAAAGCATAATTCTCTCAGCCAGAATATGGAGGACCTGATCCAAGGCTAATTCTTGGGACGCTCAGGTAGAATTCACTGGAGACTAGATCATGATGAAATTAACAAGGATATGAGCAAAGAGAGAGGAGTACTGAATTCAGAAATTAAATCCAGGTTTTCTGAATTTCAGCCTAATACCTAAACCATCAGACTTATTCTTCCTTTCCAAATAAACATCTGGTTTCTGCCACTGGAAGTTCATTTTATTGATACCTATGAGAAAAGTTGGTAACTGTCCAACAATTTTCCACTAAAAAAAAGCAGTGAACACCATCGCTATTTCATGATTATTTTCTGAAGTTGTCTTATCCTTGAATATATGACTGCTTTATGGTAAAGTAAGGTATTAAATAACATGGGATCAAAGTTTTCACTATTTGTTCTGCATCAAGGGAATATACTATGCTGACATAAAAAGTAATCTTTATTTTTATACAACTGTCTATCCTACTGTTCTGCTTATACAACAGACTGTTGAAATGGAAATGGCACCAAGTCTAATATTCAAAAGGAAAAGTAAAGAAAAGGAAAAATATTTTTTTATTCTTATAAAGACCTGATAGCCTCCAAAGAGATATTGCTTTTATGGGTTTCTGTTGTGGTTTAACCCCAGCCAGCAACAAAGCACCACCCAGCCGCTTGCTCACTCCCCCATGGTGAGATGGGGGAGAGAATCAGAAGAGTAAAAGTGAGAAAACTTGTGGATTGAGATAAAGACAGTTTAACAGGGAAAGCAAAAGCCGTGTACACAAGCAAAGCAAAACAAGGAATTCATTCACTACTTCCCATGGGCAGGCAGGTGCTCAGCCATCTCCAGGAAAGCAGGGCTCCATCACACGTAATGGTGACTTGGGAAGACAAACACAATCACTCCAAACATCTCCCTCTTCCTTCTTCTTCCCCAGATTTATATGCTCAGCATGAGGTCATATGGTATGGAACATCCATTTGGCCAGTTTGGGTCAGCTGTCCTGGCTGTGCCCCCTCCCAGCTTCTTGTGCACCTGGCAGAGCAGGGGAAGCTGAGAAGTCCTTGGCCAGTCTAAGCACTACTTAGCAACAACTAAAATATCAAGGTGTTATCAACATTATTCATTCTCATCCTAAATCCAAACCACAGCACTATGCCAGCTACTAGGAAGAAAATTAACTCTATCCCAGCCAAAACTAGGAATTTTTTTTCCCTAGTCTGAGTTTTAGAAACTCACAGTGGAAGACCTTCAGGTCTGCTTACATGTTTCTTTTAAAATCACTGTAAAAGAAGCCTGGGTTTAGGTGTTACAATAATGAATAAATTAATTATGGATTGCTATATAAATATGAGAGCTATTACAACTGTTTAGAATGTGATAAAAATATTTGTTCTTCTCTTTTCAAACAGAAAATGCAATGTGTATTATAGATTCAATAGTGAGTGAGTATATTTAATGTTGAGCTTCCTTGATATTACTGCAGTGTTATCTTTTTTGACATTAAGCACCATGATTAGTCCAAAAATAGTTTTCTTTAGAAGTAATCTGTTAATATGTGTGAACATGAACATGTTAAAATGAAGGGCAGTTAGATTTATTATTAGTAAATGAAAATACTGCTAAACACACATTAATATTTTTCTTATAACCTTATCTATTTTGAATATTATAAAAGCAAATTCCGTTTTAAAATGTCAGATAGTGTTATCATCTTGCAGGCAGCCCTCCAAGGTTAATAATGTCAGGAAATATAAAGTGTTTTTGACTACAAGATTAGACTTCTTATTTGGAAGAAAGCTTTAAATTTCATTTCAGAAGTGGATTTTATGCCCTGTGAAATTTAAACTGTGACATTTAGAAAACATTTGCTTTATTATAATGTAGTGAAAAATTATAGTGTACATGCTTCTTGCTCAATCCATCAAGACTGCTTCTGGAAAAACTGGGAATATTTTCACAGGTAAAAAAAGTGAAGTTCACTGAATAATCGATGCCACCAACTGTTCATCCTCAGGAGACAGACAGTTAGGCAGAAATAATTACTTCCTTAACTGTGTTCACTGGAGTTTAAAAAAACCTTACAATGTATTCGAAACTTGTTTACATTTAATGACTCTTTTTCCCAAAATCGTTTAACTTCCATGTAGATATTCCAGAAATATCTGATAAAAATTAAACAGGTAATGTTGGTAACTCTTTCTGTATTAATTGTTAAGAGTGTTTGAACCTGACTAGATAATGCTGTGATCCCACATGATCTTTTCAGGGAATGAGGGTTGTCTTATACAAGAAAAATGTGTACTTACACTTTTTGCTTCAGGTTTATCTTTTGATCACAGCTTTCAACAGAAAAAAAGAAAAAATTTGGTTTAGTATTTGATATTTGTTATTGCTCCCAAGATTATTTACCATAACCTTCAAATAGGTATGTTCTAAAATGTGTTTTGATTTATTATCAGACTGACTCCACAACCATGAACAGGTTTATCTGAAAAATTCAGATTATGGCCATAGATTTTTCCAAATTATTCTCTGATGCCTGTAGCTGGGAACCCAAGACTGCAGGCCCTGCAGGGCTCACCTCTACTACAGTCTAGAAGTAGTCAGAGCAGATGTGAAATAGGTAACATTTGTAGGAGAGACAGATGTCATCAGGCAAGATATTATCAATGGAATTGATGTATTACTGATATTTTTGAGGAAGTGTAAGACACAGGATGCAACTATATCTTTATGAGGCTGGTCACAAGTCCTTAGGAAAGAAAAATTAGTGTAAAAGATGTAGGGAAGGTTTGCTAGAGTAATATAGGAGAATGGAGAGCCCATCTATGAAGTACTCATTCAAAGAAAATATCTTGCTTAGTGGAAACTGAAAAGATGACTGACTGCTATCTCTATATATCTGAGGCATACTGGGGAGAGGGAAAACTAACTTAAACAATGGATCAGAATTCGGGTTGAAAATTGCCATTTAATATGTTTAGAGTAGAGATTAGGCACATTCTGAGAAGAATGTAGTCCTAGAAGAGCCTTTCACTAAAAGTACTAGGAGCCAGCAGCTTCACTACTTTTAAGAGGATCTGGGTAAATTAACAACTGGATTATGTGTTTTCAATAATGCGGAAAGGAAGTCACTTCCTTCAAGGTTAGCTCAAAGGGTAAAAGTGGTAGAAAAGTGCCTACTTTTGAATAAAGTTAAGATTGGTAAAAAAGAAATGGACAGTATGAAACATGGCAATAATATTTTCCTGTTAAAAATGGCAAGCATGAAATGTCTCATAAGGAGAGAGGAAGCTAATGGGGAAGAGAAGCAAAAAGGACTGCCACTTACCCTTCAAAATAAGCAAGTGAAGCCTTCTAGCCCAGTGCTCAGAAACTCTATAAACACGTCTTGATGTTATTTGTTTCATAAGAAACAATTCTGAGCATTAAAAATACTGAAGCAAAAGTAAGTGTTTAAGTTAACTGCACTGCCATAGCCCATCTCTGCAGAAGTGGAGAGCTGGCCCCAAAAATGAAGGCCAGTCTGCTGGGCAAACAGACACCTGTGGAGGAGATGAGAGAAGATGCAGTCAGAAAACTAGTTCAGTGAGCTATCTCCAAGTAACATTGCTAAAAAGAGATTTGTGGGAAGGAGGAGAGCTACCGATTTGCTGCTCTTCAGGTACCCTGGCTGTTCATACACATAGAGGTGGGTAGTAAAAGCAACCATCTCTTATGTCCCCTGGTTGCCCTGTTAACAATACATTTTTGTTAAGCATGTAGAAGCAATGCAGCTGTGAACTGTGATTCATTAGTATTGTAGTTGGATAGATATGTATGAGTCATGCTGCTTCACTTAACATCAGCTAGCAACTGACCATTAATTTCATCAGTCAATGACTGTGCCTCATGGACTGGTTACAATTAATGTTAAGTAAATGGTGTATAACAGCATATATAAGCCCTGACGGATGCTGTGGTTCTCAGTGGGATTTGTGTTTTTTTAAAGAAACTGCTTACGCCTCAAAGAATTTTTGATATAAATGAGAAAAAATAAAAGGTGTAAGAACAGATATCTTCATCTTAAAGAAAAAGTTCAAGTCCCAGAGAGAGTTAAGAACATAGATGTTCTGCTGCACCCTTCCCAGCCTTTTGGTAGAAGTGTTATAAAAAGCAGATTGCTATGTCAGACAATAAAAATGTGAAGATAAAGGCATGTTTGAAATCATCTTCCTCTCTTAGATACCTGATTACCACTGAGTTAAGAGCCATGTGAGACTGGATTCAGGTCTGGAACTGCTTGTTGCACTCAAGAACGTATTTCTTCTAATCTGAGTGATAACTTCAGTCTCCTCTTTTAAGACAAGTTTCTGATAGTGTTCTTATTAGTTTTTTAATAATAGTCCAGATTGCTTAATTCAGTCAGAAATTTGGAGAAGGTGAGAACTGGAGAGTTGAATTCTGTGCTCTCCTCAATGTGAAAGTGTTTGAAGACATGTCTTCCCTGACAGTGCTTTCAGAACTAGATTATAAATTAGTATGGAAGGATCCACCTTTCAGCTTTTCAGTTGAGCTGAACCATCATGCAAAACAGAATTCAAGACTTTTAAGGCCCAAAAGGTGGAAGATGAGAGGAGGAAGCAAGCAATGAGGAAAAAGTCACGAGTCCATTGAATAAAATACAGAAACAAGAATGTAGTGGACTGTCTGGCTACAGAAACTGCAGATCAGATGGGGGCAAATTGCTGTGCTGGTTTCTCTTGCTAGTTTAGAAGGAAGCTTTAGGATTATTGAGGAACTTAGAATTAATTTATTCTCTGGAAACCACCCTGTGTAACTTTGATAGAATCAGTTCAATGGAGCATGGTTGCTCTCCCACGTTCCCAAAGGAGGAAGGAATGTCCTGGAAACTTGCTGCAGTTTTCTTCAGATTATGGAGTCAGATACACTATCAAGCGTAAGAAAAGAAAAGAATCCAGAGGGTCTGAAAATGGGGATGAAATTTACAGGCATAAAGCTTTAGTCAAGAAACAAGATCATATAAAATGAAAGTGACTATTAATTCCTAAGTACAGAAAAGCAGAATAATTACCAGTCTAATGTATGAAGTAGCCAGTAAATTGAAAGACTTTACTGGTAGGTGGAAAGATTGTCTATTAACTTCCTGTTCCAGGTGAGGTATCAATGATTAAGGACCCACAATTTCCATACAATTACCAATTGATTATTCCTATTATTTATTTTCTATAATGGGTGGGCAGTCATGATAGTTTATCAAATCATTGCAAAGTCTTCCATAAACATGAAGGGAAGTTATTATAGGATCAAGAGGAAGTATGAGAATGAGTAGCCAGAGAAATACAAGAAACACCACAACTTACAGAGTGTTTGAATGATCAAGATACAAGCATGCTTTATGAAACAGTAATTAATAAAATAATAATAATAAAGCACTGGAAAAAATATTTCCTATACCTAAAAATTTTATCATTAGTTTTTTAATGTGTTTGGGATTTGAATCAGAAGTGTGACAAAACCACAGCTGCTGAACAAAGTTGCTGAAGAAGAATGCAATCTTACACACCTGTTCTGACACAAATTGTAACTGAACCAACACTGTATGTTAAGACTTTCAGTGATCTAGGGTGCTTAAAAAGGTTTAGTGAGAATAATCCTGATAGTATTGATTAATTGATGGCAAGATAAGATTTAGAAGTACTAAAATTCTTTGCCAATCTCTTCAGTTTATTCAAATGGAAGTCTAGCTTCCAGTTGTCTGGATTTCATTTTCTTATATTGTTTAATTCTCAAGTTATTGAACAAATGTTTTGTGAGGATATATTTCTCTAGGTATGAAAAGCCATTAAATGCATTGCGTTAGATTACGTTACATGACAGCCATTACAGGAATTACCCTGCATATTTGATTTCCACATCTCAACTTTTCAGGTGCTTTCACAAAACCCACAAATTCAAAAATTTTAAAATATTTATATTCTACTGTAACTACATAAAATTATAATGCGTTTACCATTCCTGTAAAAATGATTTATTTTTAATCACAATCAAATGCAATCCAGTGTAATCTAATATTATACCATGATTCTGTATGTTGCTGTTTGGAAAGTCACTAAATTGAATCATTTTACCTCTCTTGTTTTTGTCTTGTCACCTTTTCAGATCTCTTAGTTGGTTTAATTTTTTATTAGTGTTGTACCTTTAGTAAGTTTGATATAGTTGTTATATCTGAGAATATTCAGACTAGATATTTTATGCACAGAGCAAAGAGATTAAATGTCTCTCCATTACTGCAATACACTAATGATAGTCTTACTCTTCTCTCACTGAATATCTGTTATTTGCTTGCTCTTGATAAACACATTCTGGTTTTTTTGTGTCAACATTTTAATTATACATTGTTTCCATGGCGTGACATTTATCTGGCATTATTTTTCAGCAGATTTTTCTAATATCCTAACAATTTGTCTTCTGTGGACTTACTATGGACTTCTTATCTACTACAAAAGAAACCAACTAAAAGCACAGAGCACAAGAGCAATTTCAAGTCCTCAGCTGGAAAGTGATTTGCTTTATTTAAAATAAGAATCTTACCAAATATTCTGTTTAAGCGTACAGAACAACACAGACAGTGGTCTACCTGTACGTTCTACATATTGCCTTGGAAAAAAAGGACAAAGAAATGCGTCACAGCACATATAGCAAATCCAGCCCCTATATCACAGATATCCTTAACTGAGTTTTCTGTTCAAGAAGGCTGCTTTGCAGCCAAGAAAAGATATATTTTTTTCACCAACATGTTGTCTGAGTACTAGCTTAAGTTTCTGTTGGTTTTTTGGTCTATGTATTTTTCTCTCATTTTATTAGGTTTTCACTCTTGATAGAAAACAATCGTTGTCCTTATCACTTTGGGAAATGAACTCTTTTTAAGCATAGATTAATAAAATGTTGGTAAAAGCCATTATTATGTACATATGACTGAAGTGAACAAAAGTAATTTTATTCCTCTAGACTTTTGAAAGCTGAAGCACTATTGGCTGTCTCAATCTTGTTGATTTCCCTCATGTAAGCATATGGGGTTTTTTTCTAAGTAATGAAATGCCAGGGTTCAGCGTGGTGCATCTTTCATTAAATCTGCAGTGATGAAATCTAATAATGTGTATGGCATTTTTTCCCCTCCACCAATTTTCATTTGGGATAGAGATGTAATTGAATTGTTTTTCTTTCATATTTTCTGTGGACAGGTAGAAAAATCCATGATATTTTTAAGACACTGTGAAATTCCACTTTCTTGTCAAGATTGGATTAGTAACTACAACTAAGCAAACAGTGAAAGAAAAAGAAAAGGAGAATCGTTATCAAAACCCTACAGACTCCATTCTCAATCATAAAAACACTTAAGCTTATGCATAATTTTACATAAAAGAATAATCTCTTTGAAGTTCATGGGATCACTGTAACTAAAATTGAAGCTTTGCTTACAGTCTACAGTGAAATGATTAACTGTAGCTACAGTCTGAGTTATATCTCATAAAAAATAAATAATTTTGTAAGCTTTTATCTTTATAATAATAGGTAATAATTAATCTTTTTTACTGAGTGCTTGGAATATAAAAAGTATTATGTTGTTGAATTTATAAAGCAAGATTGTGAATCTTGGTCAGTACTTTAGATTATTAATCATGTGTTATAGAGAACTGGAACTGAAAAGAGTGGAGAGAATTGCTCTTTGCACTGCATACACATATATTTGTTCAGAGTGAGTATTTTGTTGGGTAAAATACTTGAGCTCAAATTATAGTTTTGTCTAGGATATTGATGAATTGCAGATAAAATTTGAAAAGCATTTTCTAAGAATAACTAAATAACTAAAGCAAACTGTCTCTTTAAATATTGATCAGATTGACTCATTAAGCTTAACACTCTTTTTACACTATAGTCAACTTTATTCCTTCAGGTAATGATATTCTGCTTGTAGATTACTTTACAGTTGTCCTATGTCAGAACTTTCATGTCCATTTTAAATTCCAGATGTAGCTCATAAAAAGAAAGCCTCTTTCTACACTTTGTTTCCTTCTATCAAATAAGTAAGAGTTTTGTATTTCAGCTACACATTGACAATTTAAATTTTCAAAGCCACTGTAATTCTATACTCTATGTAGCATGAGTTATCACTCAGCTCCAGTAGGGGTAGAGTAGGGATGCAGTTCCTCAGCTTTCTCTAGTTTGAATCAACTTATTTCTCAGTATCTTCAAATATAAATCCTCTGGTCTCCTTTTCTACTAGCAACAAATTCATTGAGGTGATACAGGTATGAAAAAAAATGGACTTGTAAACCGGTGTACAATGAAAGGAAGGAGAAATACATGGTTTTATTGTAGAAAGAACAGCTGTTGTGGGACTATGATTTTAAGGGGAGAGAAAGGCACTGTTATACAGCACAACTGAAACATTATAGAGGTGGTTTACAAGTGTTCTTCAGTTACTTGAACTGTTAATAAGGCAAACAGTTACCTCTTTGATCTGTCCTCCACAGGATATGTGTGTGTTACTAGATAAAGAGTGGTCGGGGAGGGGACCCATGGCTGCCCTCACTGCCTGAATGTTAGCTTGCTTCCTGGCTCTGGGCTGGGCTGGCTCCCTCCAAGACAAAACTTGTCTACAGGGATCTAAAGCTAAGCAATGTGGACACAAATCAGTTGATTCCACTTTGCTTAGATTCATCCTTTGCCCTTTTACTACTTGTCATTGTAGATAATCAATATGTCCTCACATGCATGAAATGCCCCTTCTTATAGATCTGATGTTGCTGGAGGCTCTTCCAGATGAAAACTTGCTTCTCCAGCACTGATGGGATTATACAAGGACAGACCAGTAGACATCAGTAAGCAGAAAACTCCAGTGGGGAGCATGGACATACCTAAGTTTGTCTTCTTCAAACAGTTGCATGGGCTGAGAGCAAGTATTCAGTCACCCATCTTCTTCCTTATTGCATGCTTGAGGCCCAAGATCAAATGAATCTGCAAATGCATGTAATATTGTATGGACCTATTCTCTGTATCCTCTCTTTAAGATGCTACACCCCTGTTACCTAAAAAATGTCAGCTGTATCATTTAAAAATGGACTTCTAGAAACGTGGTGCATCTGAAGCCAGGATCATGTATGTTGTATGTACACTATAATCTTGGTTTATTCCTTTGTGCATACATTTTTTTTTTTCAAAAATGAGTGTACATACTTTGAAAACATTTAATAATAGTTAAGAAGTCTTCTCTGTAACTTTCTGGTGTTGGTACATAATAGCCCTGACTAAGGTTCAGAGTAATTTCAACTGTTTTCAGAATTTTTCCACCACTAGAGTAGAATAACACCACATTTTTTTTCCTATACAGACTTTTCTCTTAGCTGTCTGAGTAGTTATAATAACAGCTTAAGTTCTTATATTACCCTCTGTGTTCCCTACTGTTACTTTTCCTTTCCAGTAAGCTCTCTTCAGAGATAACTAGAAATATGAATAGCACTTATAATTCAGTCTCTTTTAGAAGAAAATTTCATTAATTTCTCTTTATTTGTATCGGCTCATGCCATTTGGGCACTCTACTACTGTACTCTCTACTCTTGTTTGCTTTATTATTCCTCTTAAGAATCACACTGCAGGCTTTGGAGATTTCTTCTTTCTCCTGTGTGATGCAATGCCACTTAGTATGCATTCGTTTTCTTTGTCCTTGTTTTTTTTTTTAATCTTCCTTTTTATTCTACATATAAGCCACTTATCTGAAAAGTCTGAATGTATTTTGTCTGAACATAATACATGCTCTAACAGTTATAGCTTCTTTATACTCTGAAGAAACAATGAAGAGAAATAATCTGGTTAAAAAAGGAAAGAAAGAAAAACATCCTATCTCTATGTATAGCACAAACAGCATGGTTAAAATAGTCTGAAAAAGTAAAATCACAATTCTGATATTTAATCTGAAACTCTTACATTTTGTTGGAATCAAAATGAGAAGGCCCTCTACTAAAGCTTTTAAAGTTCTGCCGTTTTCACTGTTTTATTTCACAGACATTGTAGGAATGGCACAGAAATTATCAGCTTTTACACATACCCCAGAATATTCTTTGCTAGTAATGAATCTAAATTGCAGCTAATTTCCAGTTTAGGTAAAATTTGACTGGAGAGATAGAAGAGGAACCATATGGAGGAACCACCTCTCATATAAATGCTTTAACAAATCCACATTAGACACATTATATTGAGTATAATTTTGAACTCTTGCTCCTTTTCCACACTAGCATTGGTACAAATGCCCTCTGCTGCAGTTTTCTTCTTAGAATGTACCACAGTTGAATGACACATTTTGGAAACTTTGTGGGACATCCCACTGGTACTGATTGGACCAGATGGATACAGCTTCAAATTCCCATAAAGCTTAAAAATAGATTCTGAAAGAACCCAATTTCAGAAAGTTTTCTAATACAAAAGACACTTGTAATATGCAGCTCATGTACTGGCCAGAAAGCTCACTCTAAAGCTCGATTAAAATTTTGTCTCACCAGATATTTATTGTCAACAGAAAGAAAACCGGAGGAAAATCCATCTGTGTTCCTGAAATTTATTCTCAAGTATTGTTTGCTTTGAAAGTCCAACCCCCACAATTTCTTGTCACACAGTGTCATCTAAAGCATCGTCTTTCATTGACTCTTCTTTAAAATGGCTTTTTTATAGTCAAGACACATAAACCCAGACTAAACAAAGAGATATATCACAGTATTGCAGAATGGTTGAAGTTGGTAGGGACCTCTGGAGGTGATTTGGTTCAACCCTCCTGTTCAAGCAGGGTCACCAATCCACATACTTGGATTTCAACTTTTGGATGAAATGTGTGGAAATAAGGAACATTGTTGGATGTGGGTCCAATACAGTCATTGTCTTCCAGATCGTGGGTTTAGTCCTATATATTGTGCTTCATTTCTTTGCATTTAGGTGCCATTTGGATCAGGAGAGGTTCTGAATTTCTCCTAAAGTCTAAACCTTGGAGAAAAATGGAAAAAAACAACTGCAGTTCATGAGAAGCAAGAAATAACAAAAGATTATTCCTAAATAAAGGGAAGGTTTTCACTTAATGCCAAGCAGCAAAGCAGTTGTGAAATTAACAAAAATTGCTTTTCTTGGAAGGAGTTTAGTTTACCCATGCAGTCTTAAGAAGGCACTGTTGCCAACAGACAGGAAAGATAGAAGAAATGGGACCAGATCAGGATTCAACATCTTTATGAGGAATCTGGAATGATAAAGATGGATGGATGTTTTGAAAGACAGTATGTATGGCTTCTGTGAAAAGCTGTGAAACTTTAGAGTAATGCTGATAGTCTTTTGTTGCCCAGGTAGCACAGCTACAAGGGATCAAATTAAGTTTGATACTTTTGCATGGTGTCTCCTCTCCATGTTTTCTAAATCTATAAAACTTGGGTTTGCATTGCTGCACATTTGCACCTATCAAGGGACTGCTAATGATAGTAGGTACATTCTGAATAATTTTGTCCAATAGGTTAAAACACCACTACTATTAAGTGACTTTTGTGGAGTCAATATTTATGTAATGAAAATGAGGGTGCCCAAACCTGGCTTCCGATGTATGTCTTGTAATAAGGACCATTATACTTCAGTACGTTTAATAGATTATGTGATTAATTTGCAGTTTGTATTTTCCACTTTTCTATGTAATCTTTTGGCTAGCTAAAAGCTTGATGTTCCTTGAATTTCATGAGTGCCTAGCCAAGATTGCTGCAACTACTATTACACTATGTATATGTTTCATGTATTCTGTATAGATAAACTACAGAGGTTTTTTAACCCGTGCTCTATTTTTAATTTGTGACGAACCTGAAAAAATAATTTATGGCTAATAAGAAATGCAAAAATAAAATTCAAACCACATGGTAAATAAAATGTAATGACTTGATATGTACTAGCTGCTCTCAGCCTGTGGCAGATTACCATAATCGATCACTGGGGTTGTTCAAGCTGGGGATGCTACACTCTGACAGAGATGGTGTTGTTGGCAGGCATTTTTAATAATATTTTAGGAAGGCGAGGTAGGATATTGTGAAATACTAAAGCTGGGTGGAATCTTCTGTTTCAGTATTGTAAAGAAGTTGTAGGCATGGATGAGTAACATTTCTGTAAGTATTCTGTTTCTGTCTCTAATAATACTACCCCTTAAATTACTTCGCTGAATTAAAACTATGTTGTAAAGTGGCAGTAAATTCTGTATGTTGGTGAAAAATCTTTTAAATGCTTTTCCAGATGTTAAAGGAACCAGATTAGGTTGTTTCTTTTCAGTCTCACCTTTAGCTTTGCCAAGAGAATAGATTTACAAAAATTTACATAATTTTGCAAAGCCAATGCATACAGGTAAGCTTATATATGTGTTCATTGCACAATTTTATACCTATCAGCCCTTATCTTGACAGACACTGGAAATTTTAGCTGGAGACTTCTAGAGACAGTAGTATGGGTTTCTGTGATACAAACTAAACCACATTACTAAGATCAGATCTGTAGCCATACCCTATGAAAAGCTATATAGAAGGGTAAAAATCAAAATTCTACACCTACAATCTAAAGAAACTCCCCCAAATGCTGTGCTTGTGTGAAGACCCCAAGCATGGGGTTCAGCTACATCCTTTAAAAACCTGACTGTGGCTGTTTCAATCCAGAGCTGAAATGTATCCCAGACTGTAGTTTCTGACAAAGTGTTTAAAAACCTAAAATTTGCACCTCTGTTCATGTTCCTAGCCTGACTTTGATATCTATTATGAGATTTTTTCATTTAGATTTTGCAGTTTGTCAGTGATATACTTGTATGTAACAATAACTTTCAATTATTTTTTATTTAGAAAATATCCACTAATCATCTGCTGAGCAAAATTAAAAATAATCAATATATTTTTTTTCCTGCTTTTCTGATTGTTTTAGAACACTTATGAGAGCTTTTTTAAAGCTTTTTTTTTATGTCTTGTACACAAGTAATCTAATTAATCTATTCTGTAGGAATTTTTTTTGCAAATCATTTGTGCTTTAGCATATATGAAAGAAGGAGTTGGAGCTTGCAACAAGAAATAAGTTTTCTTCACATTTCACAGAAAAGAAACTCAGATAGACCTAAAAGATTTGTTTTTTAAGACTAGTGTGAAGTTACTGGCACTGTAGTATAGACATTAAAAATTGCTTACTTAGTGCAAGTACTATGTCTGCCTTCAAAACTTAATTTTTTCTCTTCAAAGCTTTTAAACATGTGCCAATTGATTGGATGATCTTCATTAGAGAAAAAAAAAAATTACCTAACAGAGAGAACTTTAATGTGGTATTGCTGTCTTTAAAGGCTTTGCAAAACCCTTTATTTGAAAAACGTTTGCTGTGACATAGAACAATATCCTAAGATTACCTCCCACAGATGGCTGAATAATCCATTTCACAGACCATGATGACTTATCAGCATCTCTTTAGTAAATTGGGGTTTAGTTCCTTTACACAAAGAGAGCATTTCATACTTAAAATCTATAAAGCCACAGCACATCATTTATCTGAAACATTAAGTATATGAAAATAATGTAATTAAATGAAGAACCTACAGACTGTCATGAATATACACACATGTGCAATAGCACATTAGTAATGATCATGTAAAAAAAAATCACATAGCTTCTAACATATTTTTGTAAAATTATCATGTTTCCATGAACTTGAGCTTTTTCATGGTTTAAAGCATATGTTTATATTGTGGCATGTCTATCCACAAATGTTCCAACAGGGGACTTCAAAGTCAATCTCTCTATCATCATACATATTACTAAGCTGAAAAACTTAGAGCCATGGTGGTCTCGATGGCATAAATTCAGTTGCAGAGGCAGCATTTCAAGTTCTAATTACATGAGGTATTCAATAAGTTTTGCTTGCAAGGCTACACAAAATATAATGAATATTATGGCATATAAACATAAGTGGATACGAAAATAATATTTGTGGATGCAGGCATATGTCAGACTGCAGCACACGCCACTGCAGTAGTGATGATGTTTCTGAAAACACTAAAACCTAGTGGAGGCAGAAGTTCAGGGAGTGGCTTCAAAGAGAACTCACTGAATCCGAAAATATTGTTAGTCGTATTTTTTGTATTGTGTAAAAAGAAACCTGATAGCACAACTGACCTAAGCAATTTGGTATTAAGCTTGGCTTTTGCTGCTAAGTGGGAAGTTGGATTTGGAGTCAAAAAAGAAATTTAAGGGAAATGTTGAAGGTACTTGCAAAATTTGAAACCTTTGTTGTGCTTAGCAAGTTTGTCAACACTTTATGCTCACAATTCTGTGGTGGTAAACCAACATAGTTATGTTAGAATGTAGTTTGGTAAAGGGGTTTATTGCTACAAGAGGAGGAAAAATTAAGTCAAAAAGAATGCCAGTGTTATGTATAAGACAATTAATCCATCTTAACTTGAAATGCTAGAATAAATTTTCAGAGCTGACAGCTTAAAAGGAAAAGGAGAAATCCCAAGAAATATTATTTTTCTTTAAGAAACAGTAAAAAAGCTGTCTGCTTTTCATTTGGGTTACAAATTCCCTGGGGAATCTTGATGTTTAGACATACTCTGCAGTGTCCAGCTACAAGTTTAAAAAACTGTTTCAGATCAGGCACAGGAAACATCTCTTTAAGAGCAGCATGCTACATTGCTTCCTCATTAAATGGTCCATGATGATTATTAAGGGAAGAAGAAAACTCTGACAGTCAGTGATTGCTGTGGGGTACTGTACACTGAAAAGATGGCTTACAACCTGTTTTTTAAGAGATTTTTTTTTCTATGTTAAGGAATGGAAGGTACTGCTTTTTGCTGGTTTTGCCTGAAATTACTCTTTGCACCAGACAACCTTGAGTAGAAATAAAGCAGTACATTATTCTACATTTTATACACCAACAGTTTAGAATCAAGCTCATAGCTACCTGTACCTTACATCAGCTCCAAGTTTCTTTTTTTGTTTCATCCAACTAGCAAGCAGTCAGAATGATGACAAAGACTTCTTGAGGCTGGTACCTTGTCCCTATTTAAAAAAAAAAAGGTATTTGTCTTATGTACTATTTCACTGAATAAGTTCTGTATTTGAAAATTTATATATTACAGTATGCACAAATTAAAAACTCCTTCCATTCTCATAACTAAGCCTGAATATTAGTCTGGCAGCTTTCTTGAAAGATTATTCACTACCACTTCTTATCTTTCAAAAGGGACATTATCAGTCCACTGTAAATGTCAGTTAGGCATAAGTAAGTACATCTCTCTCCCATCCTGATTAGAGAGAAAAAATTGTTGGTAATAGTCCTGGTAATTGACTGGGCTACAACAGATTTCTAATACATTGTGAATACTACGTATTCACAAGGTGGGAAAGAGAAGGCTTTGTTGTCAGTTTATCATGTTTGCATACTTTATATACTGATATTTATATATGAATTGTACCACATAGTTAAAAGATATAAAATACATTAGTTTAATTGTCTTTATTAGCTGTTGATCAAGACTAGAGACAATTGCCAAACAATTTCCATGACAGTGAGTTTCAGGTCTACAACTCTAGTGTAGTTTTTGAGAGACCCTCAAATCCCTACAATGTCACCACTGAAGAAAAATCTCATCTGGAAATATGATACACGGTAAATGTGGAATTTGAAAAAGTGCTGAAAGAAATATACTTTAAACCCTGTAAAACCTGGGGAAGAATTGATATATTGATTATTCCTGTTAGCTTACTAAAGAGAAGCCAAGTCATAGCAAGATCTATGTTAAGCTCCACTCAGATTTTGAAAATCAATTCCAGAGGTCAGATTCAAGATACCACTGTAATATTTATTGATATTCTTATAGGGAAAAAGAAAAAAAAAAGGTTTTAAATGTTTTTGCATCTGGAAAAATTTTATTTTTTTCTTTCTGCACTAGCATCCTGTATCTACACCCCACCCACCCCGTTCCCAATTATTCATCTGTCCTGACTGAAAATGCTGCTAAAAATGACATGTTGTACTGGCTGGCTGAATGATTTGGGTTCAAGTTTTCACCCACCAAATCTTCGGGATTCAAGCTGATGAGAAATCTCATACTCATAATTAAGTCTACATATAAAAGAAATTCCATTTGTTCTTTAATATCTTTTCAAATGCCATTATTGGCAATTAGACTGCAAAAGATAGGTAAAATTCTTACTGACATGTTAATCGATACTAGTGTCACAAGAGGATTTTTAGGCAGTCAGAAGTGAGAGAGAAATCATTTCAGTGAAATGGGTTTTTTAGTTTGTAGATCTTAACCTCGGGACACAGACTTGGAGGAGTGACTTTAAGAAGATCAAGGAAGGCTTTATGAAAGAGGTAACAGACCCTGAACTTCTGCTCCCAGCCAAACTTCATGCTGTTTCTGAAAAGAAATTTTCTGGGGTATAAAAATCTATCACTTGGTAATCTGATAAAGTCAGAAGAGACTATATTCAGGTTAGTGAAAGAGACAGGAGAAAGGTAAGTAAAAATATTGACATATGAAATCTCTATTGCACAGCCAGGGTCTGGAAAACTAGGTTTTTACTTCCTTCATTTTGCCTTTTTTTAAAAAAAAGCGAGATTTAATAGTTTAACATTAATTATAGGAAAAAATATAGGTTATGTTTGATGGATTTCACTGAAATTAAAAGATTTAATATATGAAAGGGCACGTTCTGGTAGAGACTAATAACCAAGTAGTTGAGACCTCCCATACTTTATTTGTCCTCACTTGGACAAAAGCTGGAGTTTAGTTAGAATAATTCATTGGAACAGCTTCCAGCTCACTAAATAGGGCTTGAAGAAATCACTATATCTGTATTTTACAAAGGTTCATTCCTGCAAACACAAGTAATCTTACATATTCAATATCCTGTTCAGTTTTGACAGAAAAGATCAACAGAAAAGCAAGCAATATTAAGGCAAACTACAGTTCCCTTCCCCTGTTATCCCTGAGAAGAGACCGTGCTCTTGCTGTGACACAGTAAGAGAAATACACAGTGCTTTTGTGCAGGCAGTGTACCTGAATATGATTCTGCCAAAATGACATGATTTTTTTTTTTTTTCAAGTCAGCAACATTACTTTTGATAAGAAAGTAAGTTCTTCAAGGTCTGTGGTCTGGGTTTTTGAGAGGTCAGCATGACTTCAGGTAACATGAAAGAATATTACCGAATGAAAAAAAAAAAAAGTATAACACATATAATGTTATATCCATGTCAAGTGTACTAGAATTAGTGGAAAACATGCATTATAAATTAAATAGACACTGTATGAACCCAACCAGAAAGAAGCACAGAAAATGCTTAAATATAAAATTTACATTAATATTTTCAGAAACAAAGAGTACTTATAAAATTAATGGTCCTGTAACTAGAAATAAGCTAGAATAATCACAGCTGCCATAATGGTTCATACTGAAGTCAATATTTTTAAACTTCCGATTTATAATGGAAGGTTTCTCAGTATTCCTTTAATCTACCTAACAACTAACACAGTACTGCCATGACTAAGTCTTGGCATGGTAAGAGCTATAATTTTTATAGGTATCTGTTTTGGATGGTACTAAACACTTCTCTATGTAGACATTGAAAGGTAAAAGAAATGGTAAGTCATAAATGAATGAAGAATAAAAAAAATTGCTTTCTCTTAGTCAGTGCTTGTATATATTACACAAACTGTTAAGCCATATGCTGGCAGTTAAGTGTTGGATCTAGAATTAAATGAATCCCTTCACATGAGTTTTAGAAATCACTTCCAAATCCTTTCAAATTCATCTGATGTATTCTCTAAACCGTAAATTATCTCCAGATATGCACACTAGGTATTTCTGCAAAATTTGCAATTCATTGTTTCTTGCTTAACACTGTCATGTCTGTGGGTGCCTGAACAAGACTTATTTTTTTTGTCTGTCACAGAATATTTTGTTCAGCACCTCAGGAATGTATTTAGAATTTGAATAATGTGTTAATGTGAATTTTTTAACACTGTGGGTCTGTCATTGAATAAGATGCTTACTCATATAAGGGAGCTTCGAGATAGATTTGTCTGAAATTTACTTTTCTCTTCCCTCTGAACTTTTTGGTGATTTTAATGTTTTTGAAAAATAAATGTGTTGGAAATCTTGACTACATGCATCTTAAAATTTTATCCCTTGCATCTAGGCGTGTGCAATCTTACATCAGCAAATCTCTTTGACTTTCCATTGAAGAGTTGATGTGAGAATCTATTATATTAATATCGGGATAATATAACTATTTTCTACATCTTGGTTTTTTTTTGTTTTTTTTTTTTAATATCCTTAATTCTACCTTACAGCTAATTTAGACTGAGATATAGACGTCAGTAATTGATGTGTGGTCAAATATCCAGGACTTTTGTGCTTTGACATTTTTGTTAAGAATTAGTTGTCTGAAGTCTTGTTCCCCTGGTTTATTTGATTGCCCTTTCTCCTCTAGCCATCTCAGTCTTTCCTGAATGAGATGTTCTGATTCCTTTCTCTTGTTTTTGATGGGAATCTCATACTGTTACGACCTTGAGCTATTATCTCTTTTCAGTCTGTAGTTTCTTCCATCAGATCTGCTCTTAAACTGACTTCTTATTTACATTTGGGTAAAATGTAAATAACTAAATTCAAACGTCTGTAAATACCATATCCAAAATTGACACTTGTGAAGTTCTCGTCAATGACTGTTACCTAACAGGAAGCATCTTGCATGGTATTCAACTTACCATCACTCGATGATTAAGATTCAGTTTGTCTGGACTTTGAGGGCACCACCAGGCCTCACTGCCCCAGTCCAGCTTCCACTGGGGCTCCCACACCCTGCTTACAGCCCAGGACCCCATGTCATCCTCCTGGGGGTGTCAGCCCCTGTCTCAGTGATGCCATAGCAGGCTGGTCTCCAGCTCCACACAGCTCTGCCCTGCCCAGCCATGGGCGCCACTGAGCTGAGTCCACCCTCAGGCATAAGTTTTCTCTAGGTCCTGTCGTACGTCTGTCAGACCGAGTCAGATGTTTTGGATATCTTAAAGTATTTCACAGAATGTCAAGGGTTGACTCCCATGTTTAGGAAAAGGAAATAACCCCCTGATCAATACAGTCATGAATCCACAATGATATTCAGATAAAAAAAATTCAGGTAATGAAAGTCTATCTTAGGATATGATAAATACACCTGTGTTGGTTCTTGTATCAACTTTAAGGTTACCCGAAGGATCACGCAGACACCCTGCCGTCTGCAGGTCAAGGAAACACAGCATACACAGTATGGATGCTCCAAGTGACGCAGTTTAATTTCGAACTCTAAGTTTTATAGCAAGGCCACATTCCAGTCCTGCCAATCACTGTGTGGTCACGGTGATGCCCTCTTGCTCCTCCTCTTCTTGGCCTTGTGGTTACTGCACACTCGGCTTCTGCATTTCTTGCATACCACATACCTGAATTCCACTTACTGCAGATATTAGATTTTCACTGAGAATAATAGAAACATAGTCACCTACATTTAAGTGAGCTGAAATCCACTCCTGAACTTCGGAAGGGATGGATCCCATTACTAAACATTGCTACCTGGTATAGCATGAAGGCACACAGGCTGTTTGCAGGCACAAAACTTTCTGGAGTAGTGTTGGAGAGCTATTGAGGGTAGAGGGAATCAAAACTGGACCAGTTTTCTCCAAGCTGTCCTTTCTGAAGCAGCATGTGGGATGAACTTTCTCCAGAATGTGCCCTACCTGGAGATCGGCGAGGCACTGGAGCACCACAGAACAGAGCAAGGGACTGATCCATTTTCTGAATGCCATGTGGATCTGATCAGTGTTCCAGACTTGTGCATGTTTCACTTAGCAGAAGAGACAGACCCTTGGATTATGCAAAACTGAAGTTATCAGCCTAAGCCATTTAAATCTGGGAAGAATCTGGGAAGAGCAGAAAAACAGTGTGCCTCCATTCAATCACAAAGAAACGTTACACACTTGCAGATCTTCTGCAAAACTGCATAACACAACGTATAAGCCTGATTAATAAAATTTAGTTAAGATGTCTATATATAATTATATGACATATATATATGACATATACATGACTATATATGACTATATATTGAAAAATGAGAAGGGTGTGTTCTTAAATGCTATTATATTAAATGTCCATTCGGCTTTTTAGGAACTTTATTCATGTCAAGTCCACAGGGTACCCAGCACAGACAATTTACTCCAACAAACAAAAAATCCCACACATGTTTGAATATGACGAGAGAGTTCCTGTAATAGAACCCCTCTGGAAAACGTTTAGTTTGCAGTTTTGAAGCCAAGTGAGTGGCTGTTACTGCATTATCAGTCTAGCAACTACTACAGTTTATGGCAGAAACCATTCAGTTTAATGACTCAGATTAGTAAGTCTTATTTCATTAATTTTTCCACATTGAAAATACTTAAATGAAAAAAAAAAGTATGTCTTAAAAGGTCTCACAGCTCATATAGTAGTCATATAGCATGAAACATATCATATTCTTGAAAAGCTTTTTTAGTATTGGAAAAGGAAACTGTTACATTATTGTGATTTAAGTAAACCCGAATTCTCTTGGCATCTGGCCTAGCAGCATGGAAGACTAAGCTGAGAACTATAATAATGACACTAAGTATTGCTTGTAAAGGAATAGTAACAGAAAAACAGTTTTTGTAGGCAAACCACTTAGAATCCTGTTATGCATTTTCCAGAATTTACTCTTCCAGAGTGTTCTTCCTTTACTGTTCTTCTAGTATGCCCTAACTTCTGGCACTTTATTACAAATCATGTATTATAAAAATTTGTTATGTTCAATGTTTGACTGAAAGAGAACAATGTGTTTTCCTTCAGAAATTAAGGAACAAGTTGTAGAGAAGAAAGATCTTGCAAATAATTTCTACCAAAATTTAATTCTAATGTATGAGATCTTCATATTCCCTGCAGTATCTGAAATCTCTGATCTGGATTCCATAGGCTCCTACAAAAAGGTCATACTTTCACAGGTGTTTGAAAGAGCTCAGGAAGTATAGCTTCCAAGTAACTCAAATTTCATTGTTTACTAGGCCAGTGGCTCTGCTGTGAAAATTACTTCTACCTAGAGTATACAAGTTGGAAATTAAGACCACTGTCTTTGAAATTTTTTCCATGTGTTTTCTTCTTTTGTCGTATGTGGAAAGGCTCAAGATTCTGCACAAGAACATAACATAGCAAAGCCAGGTCAAAGGTACCTCTAGTTCTTGAAAAGCAAAGAAAATGAACAGACACTGTTCACCTTCTTTGTGTCATTCATGACTTCACATATTTCATCATCATCATCATCATCATCATCATCATCATCATCTCTCTCTATCTGCTTTTCACTTTTCTGGTAGAAAGATTCTTATTTTCAAGTCCCACCAAATTCTTCTTTGATGATGACTTTGCTCCTCTTTGAACATTTCTCTATTTTATTGCATCCTTTTTGAAATGGAAAGACAAGCACTGTACAAAGTATTAAAGATCCACATGCAACATGAATTCGCAGTGGCATTTTTTTTCTTTGTAATCTGCTGTCTTTCCTAGAAATTCCTAAAATTCAGCTGAATTTTTGATTACTACTGAAAACTAGACTGATCTTTTCAGAGAACCACACATTGTACTTTGGGGATCTTGTCCCTGAACAGCAGTAGTAAGCTCAGAACCCATATAAGAATTATTTTTTTGTTTATAGCTATCATCACTAAAAAATTATCTACACTGAATTTCAGTGCTAATATGTGAAATCAATTGGGCTGTTACATGAACCCAAAGTTAAGCACTGTCTTGGTTTTATCTGGGACAGAGTTAATTTTCTTCATAGTAGCTGGTATGGTGTTGAAGACCACCATACTAGAAGAATGTTGATAACACACTGTCGTGGTTTAACCCGGCTGGCAACTAAGCACCATGCAGCCGTTCGGTCACCCCCCCCCCCCCCCCCGGGGGGGGGGGGGGGGGCATGGGTTAGAGCTGAGGGCTGAGATAAAGGCAGATAAAGGACTGTCATGGTTTAACTTGAAACCTGCTGTGTCTGAAGCCAGTGTACACACCCAGCTGAATTCATCTTCTAGATGTGACAGAGCTGAGGAGCAACACTGAGCTCTGGCTCCAGTGGACAGGCCACAAGCCTAGCAAGAGAAGAGGGCACTAGAACAGCAAGCAAGCATTCGTTTTCTATATTCTGTATATTCTCTTACCATTCTCATTATTACTATTATTACTCTTTTCTCTTATTAAACTGTCTCTATCTCAGCCCTTGGCTCTTACCTTTTTTTTTTCTTCCTGATTGTCTCCCCCATCCCACTGAGGGAGTGGGGAGTGAGCAAGCAGCTGCGTGGTGCTTAGTTGCCAGCTGGGTTAAAGCATGACAAGCCATATGCAAATATTCTGAAATAGAACAAAGTTCACAGCGACATCCTTTTGCCATACAGGCCAAAAAGGACACTAACAACTTATCTCTGTAGATGCTGTATGTACTATCTACATCATTTAAAAAAAAAAAAAAAAAGAGAAGGAGAAAAAACCCCCAAACAACCAAAACCGAGAAATGATAACATATACTCCAGAACCAAGAGTCTGAGATGCTGCAAAAACAAAAACACATTCACCAAGGAATTGATTCATATCTTTTTCATTATTCAGTTAATTACATTGAAAAAATAAAAGGTTTTCTTAAAATTGAATCATAATCAAGTATAAGATGACTTCCAATTTTTTCAGTACCATGTCACAGGGAATTCTAATCTTAGAAATACATCAATGGCATTCAATGTCAGCTAAGTTGTTTTTTTTCCCCCTCGTCTAGATTTGCCTAATTAAATCTGGGTGACATGACAAAGCAGTTTTCCCAAGGGCTATCTGATGTCATTTTTTCATCAGCATAATTTCATTGTTCACTGCAACTCATCTTCAGAAAGAAAACAAGGCAATGCTAGGTAGTGACCCCCAAACTATCCAAACTGCCAAGCCACTCCAGGGAAGGGAGAAAGAACAAATTAAAATTCTTAGCTGGTATAAATCTGGCGATCTATACAGAGTTATCTGTACTGATGTTAATGGACCTTGATGACTTACATTGGCTAAAAAGCTAAGTTTCTTTCCATAATGTTTCTTAGCTTGAACTGCAGATAATTAGTGTGAAATGCTATTTTAAACTCAAGTATTTATACAAACAGCAGTCCTAATTATCTGTATTATATAATTATAAGTAGCTAGTAAGGGAATTTCCTCTAAACAGCATTCTCATTTGATTTTTGAGGGACTTGCCAACAATAGAGTTTTGTCCTTCTGGCCTTTAAAACTTTTGGTATCCCAGGCTGAATTTAATTTCAGTCATCATGATGTAAATCAGGAAGAATTACATCAAGTCACTGGAGCTACAGGAGCACTGTACAATTCTAAATAATATATCTGGAGCAATCTGTTTGACTTAAGGATGACATTTAATATGTATTAACAAACAGATTAGTGGTAGCATGAAGTATTTCAAAGTGTATATTCATATTTTTTCAGTGAGATATGTGTAAATCCTGTGGTGTGATGTCTAGAAAGTATGTGCCTGGCTCGGAGAAGGGTTACTTGCCAATAGTGTTTTTGAATGCAAAGATGAACAGTCCCTCCTTATACTCCAGATGCAATGACTCCCTTAAGTGAGAAAGGAAAGGATCAAGGCAGGGAAAATGTGGTGCTGCTCTGGCAACCACTTTTGGTGTGAACCAGAATCTGGCACTGAACCAGGAACTGAACCAGTTTCTTTAAGTGTGTGATATGTGAGCTGTAATTCCAAATCAATTTTTCTGTGCTAACATGACTTTGTACCCATGTTGGTGATTTCCTGGGTGTCTAGGTGGAGGCTTGAGTTGTTTAAATGTTTTTAGGAAGAGTGCTCAGAAACTGACCCTGGCCAGATTGGCTGTCAGTCAACATTTGGCAGAATGGTTACTTGTGCTTGTCTTCAAAAGGAATTAGTCCTTCTGTGGAACATTTTAGATGGAAATAAATAAACTGTTAGTCAATACAGACCAAAGCCAATTGCCTCTATGCACTAAATATTAAAAAATGCCTACTGGCTAGATCCACATGGGGACTTGCATGAAATATAAGCATCCAGCTATCTCTGCAGTTTTTCCTTATCCTAAACTGCTACATTCTGCATCCCAACACCCATCAGCTGCTGACTCTGAAAATGTTTATTGTTACAGAACAGAGATATCTTTAATTTCAGAATCTCAGTGTGCCAGAAACATTTTCCTTCTAGTACTGCATAATAGGTCTGCCTTTACTGTAATATCTACAGCCTGCTACTTTGCATATCTTATCTGCCAAGTCAGATCTGTCCTGTGTTCTCAGATGCTAATAAAACAGGATTTTGATGAAAAAGAGACAGTGAAAAGAGCCAACTAGAGCCTCCAGTAGCAGGAACAACTACAAAAGCATCCAACACAGTCTTTTTTGCATTCAGATTTGTGCTTTGTTCTGGGCCACTGGTCTGTTGGTACAAAATGTGCCACAGCTAAAGGAATACTTGGACTTAAAATTTCAGAGCCTGGAGTCCAGTTTCCTGTTTGGGCTATGGTTGGTTGAATCTATTTTACCCAGTAGTGCACCCTGTTATGTCATAATATATTCTGTTATAAATCTATTGTGATTCATCTTGGCCAAGTTATTTTACTTTTCATGACGCATTTTCATGAAGTAATTAGAATGTGATTTCCAGGTTGAAGTCCTTGTTTTTATGGTATATTATATATTTAATCAAAGATCACCATATATGTGTACTTGTGTGGGTACATAAATGAACAGACAAAAATATAGTTTAGAACTGAGGAATGGAATTAAAATCTGAATTCTAGCTGCTCCTGCAATATTTTTTAAGAAATAAATCACTTTTTAGAAGAAGGGATTGAAATATCATTTGCTATCCTGCTCTTAAAGCTGTGAATTCTGAGTATTGACAGAGCATACCGTAAGGTATGTTCTTAATCCCAAGAGTCCTCTATTCTGATTCACTGTCTAAAAGTTATCTGGCCATTCCAGTCAACCTTTATATTCAAAAGAGAGAAATTGTCATCTTTAGGGGGTCATACATCTCCTCATAAGACAGAAAGCTGAAACAGGACAGGTAAATTAGCTTCTGAATGTGTCTATTTCTCTCCAGTCATTATAATGGGTGGATAGCTCAGGCATAAGGCAAATGGATTCCATCACTACATGCAGGGTCTTGTTGGTTTCTTAACCAACTAACTCCTTTTATGCACTGGATACAGAGCCCGAATGTTTAGCCTGGGTGTATCAAGACAGACTCCTAGACAACTAGAAGTCTAAAAATAAGGCAAGTAGTAATATAGCCAAAGAAATATTAAAAAGGGGGTAATTTACATCCAAAGAAGGTAGATAGGAAACTTTTGCAGAGAGATGGAAAACCTACTAGAAAAGTATTTTTGGTTTGTTTATTTTAGCCTGGACATCAAGTCTTCTGAAGATTTAAAGGGCTAGAACAGGGAATTACAGAGCTTAGTTTGGTTTTATGCAGTTAACACTACTATCCCTAAGGTAGACTACATTTGTACTGAAAAAATACACAATACCATTTTGGAATGCTGTGGATTTTTTTCTGAAGCACAGATGCTTTAGAAAGCACCTTCATAGAACTGTGCATAGTACATAGAGAGAGGGAGCATAAGCTTGAAAAGTTTCGTCTACAGGGAGTTGTTATATCTGCTTTTAATTTCTAAGATTTATAACTCAGTTATGAAATTTTACCTGTTTTATAGCTGAATTTATATAGAAAACATGCCCAGTTAAAAAGAACTCTGTAATGACTGTTTATATTTGAAGTGCTAAAGGCTTGCTTTTGTTTTCATTATGAAAACTGGCTGGTCATTATTGCCTTTGATATGTTTGGTGCAGGGAAGGGTAGGGGAGGTGTGAATTGTAGTTACTTTGCTTAAAACCAGTTTGTGCTAATAGAAGGAAGGACAGAAGCAAAGATGTTCTGTATGGGAGAGGGCATACAACACGAGATAGATGGAGCAAAAGCTGTTCCTTGCTTTCCCCTGCAGGATAATATTTCCCTTCATCCTTCTTACAGTTCAAACTGCTGTGACTGGAAATAGGGGCCAAAGTATTTTCATTGGAGCAGCCAGTATGGTGCTGTGTTTTGGATTACTGACTAAAACAGTGTTATAATACACCAGTGGTTTGGCTATTGATGAACAGGTAGGTTCCTATCCCTCTCCTGTCCCATTGGAGGTGTGGGGGGAGTGAGCAAGTGGCTGCGTGGGTGCTTAGCTGCTGGCTGTGATCAACGTACCACACAGTGGAAAAGTTTCCAGCAGCTAAATACTACTGTGGAATTAGCCAAAGTGGAATACTTTTAAGTAATTCAAGTAACATGTATTGTCCCTTTGTATTGAATGGGGGAAATAGAATATGAGTCACCTAAGCTATTCCAGATCTTTACTAATATGAGATGAATCACCCTCTCAAAATGTGTTTCTTACAATGATGAATTCCATGCTTTGTGTCAGTAAGTGAGGACTGGTCGCAGTAAAGGTTCAGTTAAGCAAGCAGCTTAAATATAATAAATTTATCATGGCAATAAGAACAAAGTAGGTAACTGTGGGATGACTTGGATTGGCTTGAAGAACTGGAAAGCTGGTGACATTACTGTACACAAGAAGAACGTTTCATTTTGGGAATACATACTTAGTAATTAGCAGTAAGCCCATGTATTTCTTAGTTTCCTGCTATGTGACAGCCAGACTGATGCTTGAAGGAATTATAGTACCTCCCTGTGGGTGGGATATAAAAATATATTAAAAAAAGTTGAGAAATAATTAATGGGCTCAGTCAAACCAGATGTTGCATTCACAAAACTAGAATGTGCATTCACAAAACTAGAATGGGAAAAAGCATGTACGTAGAAGCAGATGACTCTGGAGGACAGAAGCTGTGAATGACAGTAGAGGTGATATGAAATAAAACAGATTTGAACTAAAGACTCCTGTAAGAAGTAAGAACTGTTATCTAATGCAGCAGAAGAGAATATTCAGCAGATAAACTTGCTGGACAGTTATGGAACACAATCTTAATAACAGACATCTGAAAAATTCTGTGAAAAAGGTGAGTGTCAAGAAGGCTACAAAGGGAGAAGAAAGAACAAAAAATTATAAGGGATTAGATAAAAGCCCAACAGTGTATTTAACAGATGCTTTAAAGCAGAATCAATTGAATATCATTTCAGTATGTAGGAATTAATTAAAATTGTGTTTCATTTAATCCCTTAAATGTTCGATGTTTCGTGGTGAGCCATAACATACGTAATATATTAATGACAAAATCAGTTGTTCAAATTAAAAATTTATTTAAGTTCATTAAGATTGTGCTTTTTAAAAGATGGCTGTAATTATTTTAATAAGATGATATGGGAGAAATTCCATTTCAGTACCTTGGCTATATTCAAACTGAAATGAAGTCAACAGCTGCAGGCTTAGCATGAAATATGATATAGTTCAGCATGCTAATTTAATTATAATTGCTATTGCTAAACAAAAGGTTAATTATAGAGCAGGAGAATAATGTTGTGGAAAAGTACACCAAAGCTCTGTAAACAAATCCGTACTTAAATACTGCAAAATGTAAGGAAGAGGTAGATTAAATGTCAGAGAGTCATACAGAAATTAAAGCACATTTTAAAATAATCCTATTTGCTTTGTGTAGTCTGTGTCTGAGAGTAATAAAATTCCATGCCATAGCAGAATTCATCTATTTTCAGCAGAAATAATACATAGCAGACAACTTTTCAATCTGAGCCATTTTGGCCAGCTTCACAAGCAGTGTTCTATGCTCTTTGCCTTCTAAATGCAATTGAATGGTCCTTACTTTCATCCTGAATTCCCTCATCAATCTTGTACAATAACATCTGCCAATGCATTCTTCCATTTCAACCATTTTCGTATGAAGTTGGTGGCACAATAAACAGACTGCACTTCTTGACTTTTGAGTACTTAGCCATAAGAATAATAGAATTACTTTACTGTTTCAGACCAAATGTTTAGGTTATCTAGATCTCCAACACAGACCAGCAACAAATGCTTAGGGAAGCGTATAGCAATACGGTATTTACTGTTAAATGTTAATTTCATCACAGTTCCACACTCTTATTTAGAATATTACCTTAATGAGTGGAATATGGAAAAGGAGTGAGACCTTCTGCTTTGCTTTCTATTGTCCATGCAAATTCATAATGTTGGCAGGTTTTTTTCAGTGAACCAAATTCTGCTCTCAAGTATGCATACATGACTTATTACTGCAATGGAAATTGTCTGTCTCTATCTTCAAGTTGATTTTGTCCCATTGATTTTTCTTGACATTTTGTGTAAGCCTACAGAAAAAAGCGATAAATATAAACTTAAATGTGAGAAAACTTGTGAATTTATTGACAGTATGAAGCTTAAAACTATTCAAAGCAATTTTCCATGTTAGCAATTATTTTTGAGAGAGTGCCTTTTGAATGTTATTTGACTAGCTGCTTTTACTTTGGGGAAATGGAAGCCATGGAAAACTGCTTACAAGATGACTGTCAAAGAAGAGAAACCTACAACATTCTAGAAATAACTTTGTCAGTTACAATGAAATACTTCCAAGATGATTACTGAAAAGTAAATTTCCTTTTGAGAGCATCAGTAAGTTCAAAACAATTAGGTTTGTGTGTTGGGTTGTTTTTTTTTTTTAAATAATAAATGAGCCTAAAACTTGTCAGTGTGGTTTTTTTTAAATACTTAGTGTTACTCACCATGCCCAAAACTTAGGTGAATCCCTCCAGTCATTATTAGCAATGTTCCTACGCACTTTTTATTAGATCTCATTCTGTCAGTAGATGTAATCACGTATCTGGTGCCATTTCATTCAACCTTGCTTACCGGCTTGCCCAGAAAGGTGTTACACACCCTTAGATCAGGCAGTATATACATCAATCTTGTGGATGTTTGGATAGCTTAGACATCTAAAATTAATCTAGATGCCTATGTTTATGCAACCATTTTCACGACAAGCACTAAAGGTTTCAGATCGACTTTAGATTGAAGATGCCCAAATGGGATTCAGCTCCAGGTTAGGATACCAAATCAAGAGGACTGTACACAAGCATTTGTATCTGAGTTATGTGTCTAAGGTCTTATAGTCATTGGAAGTAAAGGGCTTAATTCAATTCTCCAAGCATAGGCATCGAGCACCCTTTGATGTGCCCAGGTTATCTTCCTAACTGTTCTATAACCATATTTTCGGAACAGCACAAGTCTTCTGTTGGCCCTGTTTTGCATCTGCCATACGTATGCATCTTTCATTTCCCATAGTACATGAAAAGGCACTAAATGCCCGTGTGAATGGAAGTAAATCCAGTCTGTAGTCAACCTAGTGAATGAAATCTGAAGATGTATTTAGCTGACTATATATGGGTACCCAATTTTAGATGTCTATAATCCAGAGCTGAATTGTACCCACAAAGTCTGAAGAAATTAAATTTACTAATATCAAGAGTTTTGCTTTTGCATCTCATCTGGAAGAGTGCATATCCTCTCTCCCACCCATTACTCATTGTAAGTGTTTTTTAACTTTTGTGAAAGTCATTCTTGCCCAATTCAATGTAATAACAAAAAGGAATACTTGGTCACCTTGTTAGCTGTTTAGTGTTAAATTAATTGGATTTCCTAAGGGAAAAGGGAACTTGGATATGACTTGAGGTAACTCTGACTTTAACTACCAGAAACTGGCTGGTTCAGCGTGGCCTGCCCACTCACTGTACAAGGCTAATACAGGCTCGAAAAGTTTCATCATATGTCTGTTACACAACGTTTGGTCCTGAGTCTTGTTTGGGCCCTGTGTTGTGCCTTTCTGGATTTAGGTCATAATTACTAATGTGTGTGTGTATTCATGATTTTTCTCTGTTAAAAGTGCTTGAAATAATGTAAAATTATCTTTAAGCCTACCAGAATTACGTTTTTATTATATGAAACTGAAGGTATGCATTGCATTTGCAGATGTGTGGCATGAAGGATAGGTATGGATATTTCTGGATACTAAATCTTCTGTACTGTTGTAGGTTGCTGTGAGTTGAAGAGACATAGATCTGCTGTAGTTTTCATCCATATCCATCTCTGTTCTTGAGAATGGTCTCTGGAGTGCATTCTCTTTTGAATTGTGCTTTGTTTTCACCCTAGAAGGAACTGTTTAGGTCACTCTAGAAGTGAGGGTGGCAGTAAGCCAATCCTTAGCATAAAAAATTGTGGGAGGAGGATCCAAAGAATCAGAATTTTGAAGTAATCAGAATCATCAGAAAATGAAGTAATTTGACAGCCTAGACATGATTGAAGACAATCTTTGTTTAATGCATAAGAATGATTTAAAAAAAAAAAAAGTTGGGATGATAAGGTGATGGATTGAATATATATAGGTAATGTTAAAATAATACACATTTATTTTAAATTCATTTATTCATTGAATTAATAATAACCCAAATGAAATATAATTTTTCAGTTGTTCTAGATTAAAAAGATTAGAATGAAGATTGAAACTTTCACTATACAGTTCTCTTTCATAACAGAGTGGAATGTGTTTCTCCTTGTTCTTCCTGGGCTACCACAACTCATAGAGTTTATTAGGTAGATGATTTAAAAGACTAGAGATGAGAACCATTAGAGGCGTGGTGAAATTCTTATACCAAATAACTGGAAAAGCTTCTGGTGGAATAAACAGGAAGAACTAGAGTTCTGTGTGTGGTCACGGGGCCATGATCTCATTGCAATTACAGAGACATGGTGTGACAACTTGCATGACTGGAACTCTGTCACTGATGGCTATATACTTTCCAGGAAAGACAGGCCAACAGGGCGAGGTGGTGGTGTTGCTCTGTATGTGAGGGAGCAACTGGAATGTATAGAGCTCTGTCCAGGGGTGGATGAAGAATAAGTCGAGGGTTTATGGGTAAAAATTAAGGGACAGGCTAATACGGGTGACACTGTGGTGGGTGTTTACTACAGGCCACCCAACCAGGAAGAGGAAGTAGATGAAACCTTCTAAAGACAGCTGACAGTAGCCTCACAATCACAGTCCCTGGTTCTCATGAGGGACTTCAACTACGCTGATATCTGCTGGAGGGACCACACAGCAAGGCACGCACAGTCCAGGAAGTTCCTGCAGAACATTGATGATAACTTTTTGACATAGGTGGTGGAGAAGCCAACAAGGAGAGGAGTGCTACTGGACCTTGTGCTGACAAATAAAGAACTGGTTGAGGATGTGGAGGTAGGGGGCAGCCTTAGCTGCAGCAACCATGAGATGGTGGAGTTCCAGATTCTGCATGGTGGAAGCAGATCAATCAGTAGGACTGCAACACTGGACAGGACTGATCTTAGTTATCCCTCCCTGTCTCTCCCTCCTCTGGTTATAAAGGTGGACCTAAAATCAGTAACTTTATAGCCTTAATCTAGGAATCCCCTTAGGTCCCTAAAGCTTTGTGGGATTCATGCAGATCAAAAGCTGAATAGTAAAAAAGCCTACTGATAACAATAAAGAATTTAAAAATAAGAAAAATGATCTTGTGGTATTTATGAGGCATAGCAACCCTGAAAAAAAGACAGGGAGGATTTAGTGAAGACAAAGAGTGGAACTATATACTGATTAACATGGACCATGACATGAAGACTCATTCATCTGAAAATGGTACAGCAAAAATACATCTGTGTATCAGGGGAAAAAAATACAGTGGATATGTAAAGGCTAACTTTAGTTTTGATTTTTTATTTTGCATTTACTAATCACTTCCAGCCAGGAAAATATAATTGTGAGAAAGATCCCCCCCCTCGGACCCCCAGTGAATCTATAGCTCCAGAGAAAAGAAAAAAGAGATAGGATCTTGAAAGTAAACATGTTACTCAGTAATAAAAAAAAAAAAAAAAAAAAAAAAAGAAGTTTGCAGGAAGAAAAGTGAGATAAAATGTATATAAAACAACTCATCAGAAAATAAGGGAGATAATGTATACGATACGAGGATAATCCAGAATTCCTTAGAAAAAAGTGTGAAAAGAGCAGAGTAGCCCTCCTGAGAAAAAAAAAGGCAAAAGATAGCACTAAAATCAGCTATACATATGCACCGATTAAGACACTAGAAAAGTTGTCTTGTACAATACTGTCATATAATCAAAATTGCACAAGCAAGAGATAAGAACTATTACTTATATGCACTAAGCTTTGATATTGATTTAAAACTTGGAGAACATCTAAGGCCACAATTGTTTTGGGAGGAGAAAACATCTAAGGATCTAAACCATCTGCATCTAAGAGTAGAATCAATCAAAAAGTACATCTTACTTTTTTACCGAAGAGTGTGATTTGATTTGATTGTTGCTTCCCTCATTACTCTGTACAGAAGGAAAGAGAATAGGAAACCTATGAAACACAGACTTCTTTGACACTTTAGGGACCTGGGGAGTAGCTGCATTTCTAAAGCATCAATTGATTACGGCTCCTGCTAATTTTAACTTTTTAGGTCCTGGTACTGTGCATGTACTGAAATCTACTGAAGGTAGTAGGCTTCTGCACATGGTCATTTGAAAGACTGAGGTTATCAGAATTTTAATCCTGTGCAATCCCAGTTCTATAACCCCAAAACCTAACATCTTTGCCAAAGTGATCTTTGGAACAGGATTTATTAACATCTGCTGTAGAAGGCTTATAACATATTTGCATTATTTCATACAGCAAGAAGTGTACTACTTCTTGCTATATACCCAGATGCATATTTGTGTTTCCATCATAGCATGCCTTAATTCCTTGTGACTCCTCTCTTGTCTTCATGCAGAGGTTTAGAGGAAAGCTGGAAGCATTATGTTTACTTAATCTAGACTTTTAAAGATGAGATTTAACATAGAAATTGACCTACAATTTCTAAGATCCAAACTAAGAATGATGATGATCACATTTGCAAAATAGAAATCTGTCTGTTGGATGGTGACCATTGTCAAAAAACACTTCAAAAAGAGTTGTCATTCAGGTGCTCCAAGTAACATATAAATGGGTAAATGGGTAACATTGGAGAAAAAACACTAGGAAGGTGTCATTATCACTGTCTCTAGTCCTGGTGAATGTATTCTAGCTTCACATGTGAAAAATAGGGGAAAACATACGTGGATTCAGAAAAGAAGTAAAGAAGTTCTAGATACAAGAAAGCCTGCTTCATATAGACAGACAGTAGAACAATCTGTTTAATTGACCCATATGAGGGTAAAAAAGTAATTTGATGGCAAATACTTGTGAAGTAGCTGAAGCCAGTGAGTGAGACATTCTATGATGTTACATATTTATTTTAATCAGCAACTTTGATATATATTTGTTAACAGCCTGAAGAAAATACTGTAACTAAAATGGTCTTTATTTCCTTCATTGAATGACACAGGAAGCCATCACTAGATTGTCTAATTCATTCATGGTTGATAAAATAGTTCAATAACTTCCGGAAAATATTTCTTATTTTAAAATGGTAAAGGAAAGTGACAGTCTAGTTTTTCGTGAGTGTGGTATGTGATTTTGGCTTGTATGTCCATACGTGAGCTCCTCAGTTAGTGAGCTGATTTTCATAGGAATGCAAAATAACTAGAATCTCTAGTGACTTTGGAAAGTGGGCAGTTTAATTAGAGGCCTTAAATAACTTTTTAAAAGCTTAAATGCAAGCATCCAATTTAGAATCATAGTGAGAAATTACTATGTATGCTGTGTATTACTCTCTCAACCTATTGAACCTCTACCTCTTGAAAATGAAAACAAACCCCAGTAACTTATTTGTTTATTGAGCTACTTCTTCATAGAATCCAAACATGCTCAAATAATGACTATTAATTAAACCACAGCACTTCTAGGGATGCATGGGAAGATGCAGAATTGTGACTGTGCATAACCGAAGAGAAAGTTTTGGTGTGTATCAACTTTCTGTTGGCCTGAGGAAGGAGGTGAGTCACTCACATGGATGGATTTGAGATTTGGCTTACAGTGAGTGATTAGGGATATAGATGAAAATTATACATTTGTAACTTGTGGTAGCCATGGAAAGGATATTTAAGCTTGTTTTTATTCTTTGCATGAAAATACTTTTATTTTATGCATGTCTTTTCCTACTGAACCCAAACTAAATTTGACAGTTACTGTCAGTATTCATGCAGCTTTTCTACAGTAGCATATCTAGTTATATTAGCAAAAAGCATGTTTTGGGGAAGTTTTGATATGATGACTTCTAGGCATTTATCCTTTAAATTCAAACATAAAAATTCTGCACATATTTAGCTCTGTTTTGCAGGGTTATGCATCGTGTAATTGAAATCTGTAGTCTAAAATACAGATTACCCTGTGTCAGGGTAATTATTATTGTCAGGTACCTTGTGTGCTTGTTGCTTGCTGGGGTGCTGGGAGCAGTGGGGGGGTCCCCATGGGATGTCAGGGCAGACCCTGGAAGCCAAGGCCTGTCCCACCATCTCAGCCAGGAGCAGGGCAGCTGGGGCGTTCTAGGGCAGCCCCAGCCCTGGGCTTTGGTCACCTCTCTGGAGCCAGGGCCAGGCTAAGGATGAGCTGGGACATGGGCTGTGGGTGGCTGGGCAGGGCAGGGCTTTGGGGGCTGGAGACCATCCCTGCTCCAGTGTCACTGGGACAGGGACTTCCACACAAAATGCAATCTGTAAGAGCACTGCTGTTTCCACACTGTGGCTAGTGTTTTGTGAGGACACATGGCCTCCTGTAAAAAGGAACTTCTTTGTGCCTGTTACCATTTTTGTGTACTTAAAGTCTTAATGCAATAAATCAGTCAATAAATATATAGAAGTTTATTATTTTTAAATTTGTGTGTCTGGTCTTCTAAAAACATAGTGCTAAGACTTCAAAGAATGATAAATTATGTAGCATGCAGTACACAGTGATGGATATGCATAAGTACTGTAATGACTGCTCATAGTATGCTACTTGTTTTGCTAGTTCCAAATTTTGACCTATAACATTAGTCATGTACAAACATTTATTACTTCAGACAAGGCATCTTTTTTTCTCCAACTAAATTTTTCCTTCTGGGTCTAAGAAACTCTGCCTTCCTAAAATAGTCTTAAAGAATGTTTCTTTAGTCCTTAAAATGCATTTAAAATTCTCAAAAAGCATCAGACAACACAATGGAGGTTTAATTCTTACTTAAAAATAGAATAAATCTATTTAAAATATGGAAATCCTTCTCTATTTTTCTGTTGAATACCAATACACATTCCAAATCACTGTGGTTTTGAATACATCTCTCCATCACTTAGAAGGACAGAGAAAATCCTTGTCAAACATATTCTTCAGTACTTTAGAGCAATAAGTAAAATAAAGCATTCTGGTAATATCTCAATATGCTTTAAATCCTGGAGAAGCCACCATGAAACTAATTCTATAGCAGAAGTAGAATTCACTTTCACATATCATAGAATGCTTTGGGTTAGAAGGGACCTTTAAAGGTCATCTAGTCCAACCCTCCTTCAATGAGCAGGGACATCTTGAACTAGATCAGGTTGCTCAGAGCCCTGTCCAACCTGGCCTTGAATGTTTCCAGGGATGGGGCATCTACCACCTCTCTGGGAAACACATTCTAGTATTTCACCACCCATGTATGTGCAGGAACAGGAGGGACTTAGTATGGAGTCAGATATATAACAATATTAACTTAAACCTGGCTTGTTGACAGCAAGGAAAATTTTACAGTGGCATAAAACCTCTAGAAATAGTGGCAAAAGTGGCTTAGGTATGGATTTAGAGGCCCATGCAGTATGGACACAGATTTGCTTCTAATATATTTGTGGAATGATTGCAACTGAAAAAACATCTGGAAGTAGAAAATAAAATATTTTGGTAGGTATTAGAGTATGGGTATAGGTATAGGTATAAGTAATTTGGGGTGTAGATCATTTAGACAAAAGGTACAATCTGGTGTCAATTTCTAAAATTTAAAAATTTTAGACTATATTATTTGGAGAAAAGGGCATCCTTATTTCATCCAATTGAATGATGAGAAGTATAATTGTATCACTGCGTGGTCTAGGCCTTTCTGTTTTTATTTGCCTGCCTCTTATTGCCAAGAAAGTAATTGTAACTAGGGAAAAAGGAAGTCATGATGATTTATTTTTTTATTTTTACTGGAAATGTTAGAATAGCTATTTAAAAAGAAAAAAAAGTGAAGTCCAGTTATTTTTACTTCATTTTTTGTTACCATGAAGATATTTTACCCCTTCTTTTTCTGGCTCTAGTAAAGTGACAGTTTTTGCTACAGATCTGAGGGCTAAATATGTGTTGCATTTAAAATCAGATTATAAATCTTTTTCAAGAGCTGGAAAACAAATGACAACAGCTGTTGTGGTTGAATAAACCATGAACTTTATATTAGCAGGTGAATATCCCTGCTGAGGCTTTAGGCACATCTCAAAGCTGTATGATATTAAAATATAATTTGGTTTTTATTAACCATGGCATCCTACTGAATAAATTAAAAGTAACTTTTGATGGATGATGTGTAGGATTTTTTGCTGTGCTTTAAAATGCACCCTCAGATTGACAAGCGTTAGCTGCTACCTGGTTATCACATATTTCAGGTTAGTATGCATCATTGTCCTATTAAAAATGAGAACTGAATTCCTCATTAGCGAATACTGTTTCTGCTGTTTTTTTTTTTCTCTGAAAGTGCAGACACCTGTTTATCTGTTCATTTTTTATAGTTGCAATGCATAGATAGTGGGGGCGCTTGTGCAAAAATATTTGTTGAGTTGCTCAGAACACAGCAGAGATACCAATGATGCATTTTCCATGTTTATCACAGAATGTGTAAAGTAGTAGTAAAGAATGTAGGGATAGTATGTTGTACTTTGCTGGGGAAGGTAGACTTCTGTTACAAGGTGAAATGTTAATACAAGGCGACTAAGTAAAAGTGATGTAAAGATTGGTTAGCTCTTGACTATCTTTCTGAAGTTGTACTCTACTGTTAATTATCCAAAGCAATAAAATTGAGTTGGAGCTACACATCCCAGAAATTAAAGAATAAGATAAAAATTTCCACAGAAAAAAGAGAAATGCACCCTTGCTATAAAGCATAGGTACATATTGTTTGTGGGACTTTGGAACAGCTCTAGCCTCCCACCAGCACAATCTTAACATTCCTAATAGTATCTTACTTAAGCCTCATTCATTGTAAGTATCGAATCATTTGCTTTTATATTTTACTTGGCCTAGAAAAAAAGATGTGTATGAACAGCATCATGGAGACACCTATGTCAATCCCTTAAACAACTAAAAATTTGATTCTGGAAGAGAGACCTATGGATAAAATATGTGATTAGCCATGAACATTCTTTCAGTTCTCTCAGAAATAGTGGCAGAAGTGTCACTCAAACAAGGACAACTGCCAACTGCTCTTGGGATCTGCAAATGGATGAATATTGTATTTTTGAATACCCCAGTAGATTAAGTACATTTGTCAACAGCCTTATGAGTTGCTGTGTAAATTGTGAGGCACAGGTGAGGGCCTTTGCATATTTTTATAAATACTTTGCAAGTCCTGCATAGTGTATGTATTTTTTCTTTATGTACTTGATAGGTCATACACCTTCAGTTTCTCAATTTTATGCAGAGTACTTATTGAAGTGTGATATATTGCTGTTATATATGCTGTTACATTTTCATTGAAACTGTAGCAGCCATAGTTTCAACAAAACAAGACTAGATGTAAAGGCAATTTCTCTGTAGTTTTATCATGTGATTTGTGCAGTTCCTGGATTACTAGGGCCCTAAGACTGTTTCTGTAAAAAACATTAATTTCTTCAAGTCAAGTATGTATTGTTAAATCCTTCCTATACTGTACTACATAGCACAAGGAAGCACATACTTATTTTTGATAGTGAAAGATATTTTTCTATGATTAAGAGACAACGTATCTTTTCATAGTAAGTCTTTGCCAGATAACTAGGATGGAAAAAGTTAGTTAACAGATTTTTTTCCCATTAATATGCCCACAACAGGTCAGCTCTAGAGATAAGTGATACATTTTGGTTTTTCTGTCATGATTTTCTCACTCTTGTTTACTTCATGCTGTTACTCGTTGATGGTTCTTTCTTCTGGCAAAATGGTGTCCAGAGGTTTGATTTTTAAACCCAGTTTTCAAAGTCAATTTAATTTTTGAAGCAAAAATATTGGTAGGTCTACTCAAATAAGGAGAGTTCTTAGTGCTGAAGGAAATGAGAATATTTCAGTTGAATCTCAGTTTTTATCATAAGAAGAGTTCAGTTGCGACTTTCATTCAGTTGTTATCACCTGAAAGATGTTCCACTATCCAATTAAACCACTTGAGAGGTAGCCATTTCTTCTATATTGCCCATATTGCGCAGTCCAACAGTCTGCAAGTTAGGTCCATGCAGTATCCATTCTTTGGAACATCTTGTGACAAGAGGAACCCACTGTTTTCCTGACCCTTCAGAATTAGTTAGCTGTTCCTGCATGTTGCTTGACCCAATTTAGATCTTCCTCCCTATGAAAGTGTCACCATTTGAGTTTTGCACTCAGCTGAGCTTTCCAGTTCTTTTCATTTTTTTTTTTTTTTTTCTGGGCTCAGCCAGAACTGTCCAGACACTGCTATTCTGCACTCTGTTACTGCATTTCTCAAACTAGAACTGTAGTAGCTTGTTCCTTTCTTGCCATTTAACAGAGTCTTTCCTACTGGCCAGACACAATCTCTGAGTCCCATGCAAAGTGAATTACTCACATGAGAATCTGACCTTTTCTGTCCTCACGTGTTTCATCATGCCAGGTCAAGTAATTCCACAGCATTTTGGCTCAGAATACTCCAAGTGGTTTGTCAGTGTGTTGCCATGTGTGAGTCCACAAAAGCAAATACCAGTGTTAACCATGTCTAAGATTACCATCAGACTGAAAAACAAAGATGCATTTGTTGGTAGCTAGCAACTTCCTCTGGCTCAATGTGCTTTATGGTCCTCTTGGCAAATAGCTATGCCATCTTGATGTCTATTTAGAAGCTGAAGAAAATTATATGTAATTGGCAAAGCATTTTTATCAGACTAAATTCCTTACAGGTAGAAGAAAATTGAATTGTGTATGAACACAAACATTTTTACTGAAGAGTAGGAGAGTAGTCATGAAGTAATGAAAATAAGGCAATTGCATAATATGATAGCTTACTTTCCAGAAAATGTGGCCATAGTACTTTTAACCTCCATTCTATGTGATTGTGAAATTGCTGTGTACCTGGCACCATCTCAGAATCATCGCTCCCTTGTTTGTCACATTCCTGATAGTTGCAGAGGAGCCACTGAGATGTCCAAACTCTTCAGCCACTTGAGCATACCTCTTTATAGTTAAATCACAGCTACTCAGTCCTCCCTGGACCCCACTCCCCTTATTGTCCACATTGCATAAATCTCAGCTCACTCCTGGCTGTGTTCTTGGCAAAAAAACCAAGTTCCCTCTAAAACAGAACATGTGTGTAGTGGTGCAATGCAAAATCATCACTCTGGACTGTGCCGGAGCCCTTACGTTATTTGAACACTGGTTTGAAAACACACTTGATGTATGCAATCAAGAGCTATGCAGTGTGGACATTTACAACAGCTCTAAAAGGGGCTAGGCCTGAGAAATGTGGACATAAGCCACTCTGCACCGCTTGGTCTTACAACTACCACCAGTCCCTCAGATGTGTTCTCTGCAGGGCTGATCACACACATTCACATGTGTGAAAGTAAAACAGGGAATATGAAGACCAGAGAAACAAAAAACCTGTCTGTATCCTGTCTGGTGGCTTGTCCCCTGGGCATAAGGGTTCTGCCTGAGACTCAGCCATTGACACAAGGTCAGGTGTCCATGCATGGAGCCACTTCCTCCCTGTACCATTTGTTTTAACTATTTATTGTTTCTAAATTAGATTTTCAGCTTAAGCCACCAATAGCGTGACTGATCCTGTAGCCTCAGGCCAAGCCCTTGGGCTTTCTCCACATGCAAGGCCAATTAGCAGTTGTCACCAGACTTCCTGTCACCCCCTTGGTCACCTACCTCAAACGTGCTGCATCAAGTGTGAAATCAGTAACAGTTATATAACATTTGTCTATTGCTGCTTTGTTTCTAAAGGATTTGGATTAACCCAATCAATTAAACTTCATGACAAATGTTAAAGTAAAAGTGAGAGAAAAAAGATCTGTAATAGTGAGAGGACTAGGTTTTTAAAACAGCCTTCCAAACACAATTGTGGGAGAGCAAAAACTGGGAAATTTGACAGCTTAAAATATGAAGTAGGTTATGTTACGGCATTGGCCATATGACATACTGTCTGCAGGAAAATAACTCTGAACTGATAATCTTGTTAAATTCCTTTTAATGCTATACTCTTTTTTTGATGTAGTTTTATGAAGACTCATCAAGAAATACCTCATCAAGAATTCAGCTCCTTGTAGCGATTCTCATGTCCTTCCCATGCAGACTCATGCAAATATTCTGGATCTATAGTTTATTTTCCTTTATATATGTTATTAATATTTATGCAGTATCAATGATAGTGTCTGTTTGATGGATTGCCTATCCTGGGCAGAAATATGTAGGTTTTATGGAACTACAACACTGAGTCTTATTCTAGCTTCACAGTTTATTCAGCCTTGGCATTTCCTTGGATCTCTGTGGATTTTCCTTCAGAAAAGTGTAGTTTCTCTGTTTCATAGCTCATTGTAAAATGGAATAGATCTCAAAACTGTTACTACTGTTTTCTGTGGAACATGACCATTCTTTACCATATACTGCCCCATCATCTCTTTTGAAGAGTACTCATTTTATCTGTTGCCTCACTTCTATTGTGTAATATTTACTTGCAGAATTTTTTGGGGGTAAAAAGTCTCACAACTATTGAAAAGATATATATTTTTAGATTAAGGGAAAGATGTCTTTTCCTTCTCCACAGTAGAATTTGCTTCAAAACCACAAGATTTAAGGAAGGTAAAGGTTCCTCCTAGATGCAAAATTATATAACTTCTGGTTAGCAAAGACTCGCTAAATAATCCTTTTTAATCAAAATACCCAATCTTTCTCAAAATTGTTTGCAGTCTCATTAAAAGTACATGAATTTATGAATCTTATCAAACCAGAAAAATAACAGGAACCACTTGGTGCCTAAAATGGGAAAACTGATGCAGGTTATAAAGCATTTAACTTCTTTAGTATGGACTTAAGGTTTTCAACAATTTCCCCTGCAGCGTAGCAGAGGAGCAACAGATTGTTATTCATGGGGGGTGCCAGTGACACCGCTGATTGTGTTCATCCTTATCCTTTCCCTGACAAGAATTGTCAAAAGTAGATACTGAAGGATTAGTGCAGATACAGGCCACTTAACAAGCGTTGTAGAAAAGTAAACAAAAAGTTAAGCAAGAAGATGCATGTTTCCAGTCACAGTTAATCCCCTAGGTCCTAAATCCCTAATAAAGTTGCTCATTAGCTTAAGTACAAATGGTTTGTGGAAATCCAAGCACAGAAAGCAACAATACTCTTGCTAGATATATTGACTGGAGGAACTCCTTACTGTAAACTTTCCAACTTAATAAAACCCTCCTAGAAAATGATTTGAAATGTTGAGAAAGCAATACAAGGATAATTTTATTTGCCATACAAACAATGGTTCGTGAAATAGCATGCTATTTAGAACTTGCTGGAATAAGGATTCCTCTATTACAGAAGGCAATAGGCATTTTACTTGGACACTGTTTTCTGAATGTATCCACAGAATTTGTGAAAAGAATATTTTCTTACTACCAAATCATGCAGAAGTTTATTGGTTTCTATCCCATTTTCTGCACCATTTTCATAATGGGGAAATCCAACATAGAGAGTTTTATTAAGAATGCCCTTTGGCTGAGCTGTTCTCTAAAAAAATACCACTTCTCTCTATGGATTTACCTCAATAAGTGGATTGAAATTAGGAGAGCTGAATCAAAAAATATTTTTTTAAATGGTCAGCAATACTTTAATTGAAGATGTACAAGCAAAGTATTACATTAGCTCCTTAGAGGACGAGGGGTCAAATGTCACTTCTATCAAGTTAAAATGAGAACATTCCATGCTTTCATGTTCAATTCCTGCTTTCGAATTCAACCCTGCACATTTTAAATTCAAGTTTAAACTTTATGACAATTAGAGAATAAACAGTTTATCACAAAAAGATAGATACAGAAAACCTTTTTCAGTTTATCCCTTCTACAATGAGATTTTAAATTCCACCCATCGACTTTTAAATTAGTGATGCCTCAAATTCATAGTTATAAACTGGAAAAAGGATCACAGGTTTAGCTGAAGGGCAGAAGGGCATGGCTTTCATAACACACATCAGTGCATTTGCATTTGTATCAGCATACTGTTAAACAACTTCAGGGCAGTAAAGCATTGCTACAATGACACTCCTGTTTAATGCAGAGATTCTTTTCATTGTAATATGTCCTTGATTATTTTTAATACAAACCACTAGTCATATTTTTATGTGCTAATACACACCACACTAGTCAAGATGTAAATTGTATTTTATTTCACCTGTTCAGTAAATATATTTTGTGCATTAAATATATTGTGTACTTCAGCTTTTTGGTAAATGTATTATGAATACATTCATAGAAACCAGCAGCAAATTCCTAAGAGAACAAAGAGATGAAATGATTGAATAGCTTATTTGCAGGAATAATACCACTGGTGCATTTGTAGTTCTTTTTTTTCATTAACTTTTGTTATAACTGATTTTAAATAATTTAAAGAATTATCATGCAGATATTGATAAAATATTGACTTGGAAATTTATCATTGGATATGCAAAAATGGCTCTTACTTTTTGAATTAGTATAAATAATACTTTATAATGTGTAATGTAGTATTCAAGATTTAAATTTATTCTAGTTATTAATATGGTCTAGGAAGTGTTACTTGATTCTGGGGCCAACTTACATAGCGCAAGCCACTCAGCTCACATACATACATCATGTTTACATTTTCTTCCTCTCCCCAAATAGGGGAGGCCATTCAAATTGCCTGTTAGGATTAGTTCTAATGGATAAAACCAAACCTACCCATTTATTAATCCGGTAACTGCTAGTCCTCACGGGCTAAAAAAAATGCCATGTCTTGTGCTAATAGTCAAGTGTGGACAATTGTATGTCATTGATAAGGCCTATGCCTGAATACTTTTTCTTTTACTGGTGTACACTTAGCCTTCTTGAGAAGTTTCAAAAAAAGCAGTAAAGAAATTCCTTCCTCCTAGAAGATGGAGAGAAAAAGATGACAAATCTTAAATACAAGAAGGTTGCATAGTGTCCCAGAGTAAGCAAGGAACCAATAATATAGCAAATTTAGTTTATAGGGTGATAGAAGGTAATACTATTCAGTTCATGGAGCACTTTAGTAATAGACCTTCCATATGCTTGGGGCATGGACAATATAGCTTCCAATATCTGACTTTCAGTTATATTCATGGAAGTATGAAAAAAATGTGCCCGTGTTAGGTTAACTGCATTGTGAATCATCAGAAAAAAGAAAGGAAAAAAAACCCCAAACCAACTCATGTTACATAGATATGTACTTAATGAGCGATACATAAATAATTTTGTGTCTATCAAACACAACCACTAAGTTCAGAAATTGCCAAGAACACAAGTCAAACACATGTACTTTTAGGCTATCGGGTGCTATCTAGTTACCAAATTGCTTCTATCCTGTGCTTAAGCGATTGAAATTTTTTTCCTTTTAACATTGCTAAAATAGTACTTTGCACCGTGATGTATCTCCCATTGTATATTATATTAAGTTTTTGATCCTTTCTTTGATAATGAATAATGTGGCAACATTCACCCTTTCACATCATGAGACTTTAAGATGGAGAACAGAGAAAGGAGGGGCTAATTCACAGCAGCAAAGCTAGTCCAAATAGCTGAGTGATAAAGTGTTTTGGCAGAATAGTTCAAAAGTCACACTGAAGTAATTTTTCATTGCATGTTTTATGCTCTGTAACCTATCAACAAAAAAACTAGAAATCTTTAAACCCATATATGATAAATTGCCTTCAAGATAGATACTTCATCACTGAAGCCAAATAAACTTTGAACTGTTAATACATTTCTAGATTAAGTAATACACGCCTTCAGGAAATGTGCAGAACAACTAACTTAAAACTAAGCAGAAAGAAAAACTTAAAGGCAATGATTATGTCTGGAATTCTGAAATTATAATGCATAGTGCCTTCCCAGCACAGTATCCATCCTTTTTTATCCTAACTTTGAAGAGGTTTTGTTTGCTGTTTAGAAACCAAAACGAAGCTGAGCCCCACAGCAAAAAAAAAATAAATTTCAAGATTAACATAAAACCAGAGAGATAGCAAAGAAAGCACTGAATAAAAATCACTTTTTCCAAAAGTTCAGATTAAAAAGCAGAGCCAGATGAGATGCTACTTTAAAATAGTTATTTTGAATGTTATTCTAAATGTCTAAGGAATCTGAAGAATCCACATGGAGCTGACAGAGATGGCATGGACTTACAGGAGACCTCACACCCTTCCAGAGTAGCAGCTGGCTAGGCAGCCAAGGGCATGAAGACATTTGGACAGCTATATCAAAAAACTCTGCTTAGATGACTGAACCACTCCAGCAGTGTCCTTATGGCCCAGTGTCATGATGGAGACCGTAAACCTTGGCTGTGCCAGAGGAACCTCTGCAAGGCAGAGATCTTGAAGAAGCAAAGTGCCTATTGAAACTCCAACAAGGGGTGCATCAGTTACACTGCTCTTGAAGACTTCAAGTCACTCTGAAGGAGGGACCTGGGATAATGCTAAAAGTAATTTTGGTAATAAAAAACAGAAATGAGCCTGGTGGCATTCTTTATGTTCTCTCTCAGTTTCATGCATGTAAATGTTACCCAGGGCCTGTCTGATGATTCATATCAGACATATAATAATTAAAAAGTTAATGCAATGCTTTTGTAGGTTGTCAGATTGGCAATATTCATGGCTGCAGTGCTCCCTGTATTTACAGAGTAATGCAAAGAGGAAATAGTATTGTGAGTTGCTTAGCAGAAAGATATCTCAGTGCTAACATTGGCTGTAAGGGTATGCCTAATCCCCCCAATGAAACTGATGGTAGTTTTACTTTTTTGTGGAGCAATTGTGCTACAGGAATTGAATTTCAGCCACTGGTTTGTTTCACACAGATCACTGAACAGCAAGAAGGCCATTTGAAAACAGATGATTCTATATTCCAGGACAAGTCCCTTGAGCTAACTGAGTTTTTGTGTTAGAATGAAGAGAGGAAACCAAGAAGTGGAAAGAAATGTTTAAAAGGATTTGAAGGGCATAGCTTAGATACCCTGTAATACTGGAGAAAGGTATCCCAGGTGAGATTGTAAAACCTGCATCTGTGCTGGAGAAGTAACGAGTGACTACTTCCAATAAGGTGTGAATCTATGTGTGTAAATGGAAGACAGCATCTTAACCTTTGTACCAAACTAGTTACAACACATGTACTCAAAGTGCTAGAGCCCATAGAGTAACTAGGACAGAATTGTATTTTAAAACAAACAAACAAGCAAACAAACACTCCCCCCAAATCCTAGATATACAGTTGATATTAAGTTTATGTTTTTCAGGGTTAAGTTAAGGATCATTTTATATCCCACTTATTGTAGACCAGTTGGAGTCAACTGCATTCAACTCCTGGCCCAGTCTCTGACTTTGTCCCTTATGCCATAATTTTCGGGACTAGTGTAAGAGCAGCTACCTCATCTACTAACTAACTGGTGCAGGGATTTCTCCTGTGCCTTATTGTGTAATTGTTATGGTTATTTTGATGAATGAAGTGACAGAAGCCAAAGAAGATCCACATTCCATAGCCTTCCCTTTGGGGTTGCCCATTTTGAAAAAGATATTATAAATGAATTTTCTTCCCTGATTCCTTCTAATGTTATTTTATATCACAGCTTTGTCTTTTCAGACTTGATATGCTTATATTCCGAAGATGGTGCTATGCCATCCTTTCAAGTAAATCTATTCTCACCCTGCTTCTCATATAACACTTTCAAGTGATAAGTCTGTGCAGAGGTTCTGTGTCAGTGATTAAGGGCACATGCTATAAGTAGTCTAAAGCTGAGCAAGATTAATTTCAGAAATGAAAACAGTAACTCTCTTTGATTCTAAAGAGGGCATTTTACTTGTGTTGATTCTTATCATCAGTTCCCAATGGAATGTAATTATTTTGATAACCTGTCCAAGAACTGTAGTCTAAGGAACATAAAATCCTGTGGCCTGGCACTTGTTGAATATAGTTTTCTAACAATATGCATGTAATTATGTAAGTTGAAAAGTCTATTTATGGTGGCTGCTGAACAAGAAAATGTTTGGTTTCAAATAGTTTTTGTTGGTATTTGCATGTACGCAATTAGATTCATTAACCCACAATGATGTAAAATGCTTCTGTTTTCTTTTTACCTTTAAGGAATAAGTAAAACAGCATACCCTATACAAAATACAAACAGAAAGATACTGATGCTGTAAAATTCACAGGAATTCACAATAGCTGCATGTTTTTTTATATAATAATAAAAAAATAAATTCTAACATTATTTATTTCAAAAGTAGCATCTGTAGCAAACTAGCAGTATTGGGAACAGAAAGACTGCTTAATAATGTGCTGTGTCACCAAACTTTTGTCTATTGATGCCTTGAAAAATACCTTTAGGTGTAGAATGTAAAACTGTAGTAAAATTAACAGTCATGGCTCCTTTAATTTCTTAAATAGTTTTACTAGTTTGGTTGTTAAATCTTAACTAATTATGTCTGTTAAATCTAAACAGAAAACCCTGACTTCCTTTCCAAACCTTTTCCAGAGTCTTTTTATGAAGGAATTTCACAACTGTTAAGACAGATACATTTTTTTTTAATCCAACCTTGCTCTCATGAAAATAGAACTGACAAGAACTATGTTGAAAAAGACAGACGTTCCACAAAGACATATTAATGAAACATCCATTTTGAAAAGGACAGCAACCGTTTCTGAGCATGTTGTCACCTGGCAGCTACAATATCCGTAACAACAGCAACCACACAAAATAGCTACACAGATAGAAATCCAGGTTATTGGAATTTAGGTTAGTTTCACACCAAGAATTTTTTAGTGTGGTGTCAATATTCTGTAATCAATAGCTAAAACAACAGCCAAAACAATAGCCAAAGCTATTGAGGAAGAGGCAAAATGAAATTTTAAAAAAAAACCTAAAATGACGCTGATTTTAAACATCAGTTAACTGGGTAACATTTTGAAGTTTAGTTTTACTTCATTAAATCTTATTAAAACCAAAGATTTTCCAAAATTAGCTCTATAGTTCTTCTACTCATTCTATTCTGTCTGTATATAGAACTCCCAATTACTATGTAGCTTGCTTATGTACTTTCTCTTTATTCTCATTGAAATCTTACAGCAATTTTGCAGCTATAATTAAAATGAGATTTTAGTAAAACTGTACATTTCTTGGTGTAAACACAGAATAAGATCTATATTGCTGGAATTTGAAGAAATCTTGGAATCTAATTTTAGGTGACTAGTTTAAGTAATCATTGCTCATTGCCTAAGTAGACATCTTCCAAAATGGACGTGATCCATTCTACCTAAAATAACTACTTAAATTCCCTGTAATGTCCAAGGAAGGAAGAAGGTGCCTCTAAAAGCAGAGTAATTGCTCCTGAGGCATCCACACTCCATTGACTACTGGGAGCATAGAGATGTCAGGATGATACCTAAGCATATGGAGGATGACTCCTCTTCTGAGGAGGAACATCAAACAGAGCAATATAATAGAGCAGCATAGTGGCAGCACTGCCCACCTTTCACATAATAATCTAGTCCTTTGAAGCATTTCTCGTCAAAGTGGAAAAATTCAGTTCTGTGCTGTTTTTAACCTGGAACTGAATCAAAGTCTTTGCTGTAACCAGTTATCATGGAGAAAAAAAAAAAAAAAAAAAAAAAAAAGAAAAAAAAACCAGAAAGGAAGAGCACAGTTATTATGTGGTACATAGGTCAGTCGTTTAGGGGTCAAAGAGGTCTAAGTCTCCGTTTCACTCCTGAGAATGTGTTTGCTCATTATTCAATATTCATCTAATATAAAATGTGTTCAGGGGAGTGCTGTTGGGAACTCCAGGCCACCATCCTGCTATGTGTCCTCAAGCATACTCAAACTCAGGGGGTAAAATCAGATTTTCCCATATTATGGGTCAACATTTTTACCGTGAGACTATTTTTTCCAAAACACTGTCGCAAAATAGGTGTCTGCTTTCCTAAATCTGAATTTCAGTGCTGTTCTCTTCAGGAGTTAGGTGTCCAGCCCCTCAGAATAAGCATGTCTGATCATGCCTGGGTGACACAATTAGCTTTTAGCTAAAGAAGGGGAATTAACAGGGTTAGCTAGCCTGGAAAAGCAGGCAGACTGAATAGCTGTTTGACACTAAGTGAATCTGAGGCAGATATGCCCTGACTGAAATTTCCTTTATCTATACAGAATCATATATACATCAGGGGTCTGGAGAGTTTCTAGAAACTGGAGGGTTTGGGGACTGGGACATATTTTGTGAGATAGGGGAAAAGCTGCTTTAGTCTGTCTCCTTCCTGCTCCACAATAATAGCTGAATACTTATCGGTTCTGCACTAACATTAGTAATGGAGATACAAAACCTTCCTAAGGCCTCTTCCATTTTCTTTGAAAGTGGAAACAAAATTTCACTGGAATTTCATACTGTCTTCTAATACTGCTTTCGTTAGTCATGTGTTGTAATAGGACTTATCATGACAAACTCATTAGATTTAATGCAGATATGTATAATAGACTTTTAACTTTAATTCTAAATTAAATTAAATTAATTAAATATTAAATAAAATTTCAATATAATATAACTACTTTCTGAAAACCTGTTTATAAAAAGCAGCGTATAAGTAATTTGCAGCATATAGAAGCAGATAGGGGTACTGAAACTATGGCTTTGCTTATAAAAGATTTGCATGCACTGAGCTTTATTCTTCGTGAGATGCTCCAGTAACTTCCCTTCAGTAGTTCGTTCTGTGTAGAACCTTGTGGAAATCTTTGCAGGATTAAGACCTTCCACATTACAGACAGAATAAAGGTTAAGGGAAAATATACAAAATATTTAGATTTATTACTGAAACAGATTCAAATGTGTAAAGTGCAGCCTTGTCTGCACGTACCAGAAGTTGTCCTATTTTGGGAGGAACATCACTGGACCTAATGATTTACCAGCTTGGACATTTTATGGCCAGTTCTGCTACTAGTTAGCTGTGAAGTTTTAAACAAATTTTGTAACCTCTCTAAACAACTTTTCTGGCTTTTGAAAATAAGAATATAAACAAAACTTTTACTTAATATTTGTCAAGTATTTTCAAATTTTAAAAAAGAAACTATAACAGTGGTAAGGTTTTGGTGGTGGAAGAATTACTGTTATCACCTCTTTCCATGATTACAAGTAAATGGAATTATATTTCATTTTGAATTTTATGTATTACATCGACATATAATTTGTAATTTTCAGATCTTGAAATGTAACTCAAACACTCTGAAGATCTGAAAAAATTCAATCCTAAATATTTTATTCTTAAAAGTCAAAATAATATGTAACAGTGTCAGAAACTGTTGATTCACATACTAGAAACAGGAGTTTGCATCACAAAATGCAGTTCAGAAAAGTATGGAGGAACACAGTATTAATTTCAAAAGATTACAGATTCAAAAGCAAGGGGGAAACTAGTGTAGCTTAATTTGCATTTTGAAATTAAAACGAACTTTATAGATTTTTTTTTCCTATTAGCTTTCAGAGAAGAAAAGTGCCTACATCTGTATCGCATTTGCAAATCTTTCAATCAGCTAACAAGAAACTTTGTTTTAACCAGTAAAACAATCTGTTGTGTCATAATTAAGTATGCATATTCTGTAAGAGCTCAAAAGTGTAAGCATGTTTAATTAAATTTAAATGGCATTTATTTTGCAACTCCAGGTATGTTATTAATAAACTGAGTGATTTAGAACTAATTTACATAGTAAGTGAATATAATTAAAATCAAACCTTTATTAAAGAGTCACGGGAAATCTTTAATTTCTAACATATTTTAAGGAAGCAACCAAACCAGATTATTTCAGGAATAACTCTAACAGTGGCCAGTAATACATATGAAACCTACTTACTTGAAACTTTATACTGTACATGTCAAACTATATTAAATAAAAAAAAATATTTTTAAAGTATTTTGATAACCTATGCCCATAATTTTTGCTTCCCAGACACATTCCAAAATTTTGATTTTGTAGTTGATATGTATTTAACTATATGATTGAAAATATCAAATAATAAGAATATTAAGGGTCCAATTTCTGACATTTCTTTTTTTTTTTTTATTGTTAATATTTGAGATGCTTGAGAGCTTCCCCTCCTCCTCCCAGCATTTCCTTTGCAGCTATTCTTTTATCAATCAATCAATAAATAAATAGCTGGATAAACAAATAAATGCAGAAGAGCTTTAATTTCCTTAAAATTACAGGAGTTTGGACTTTAAAGAAATATTCTGTGTGGGATGATTCATGATATAACATGCATGTTCACAAGAAAAGTATAAGATGTAATACTGCTCCGGGATGTGTAAAATTGTTATCTTTTTGTCATCATGAAGGAAGAAAAATTTGTTTGGTAAATAAATTGTTCTTTCAAACCATTCTTCAGGTGAATGAAATGAAGGTCCCTCAGGTCAGTGAAATTCTACTGGCTTAGTCAAGAAATCATAATAACTGCTTTCCACTAATAGGAATAATGCCTTCAAATTGCACACTAACATGGTTTTCAAGGTTTCCTTTATACATACAGTAGAATTAATTAAACTCTTGGTACAATGCTTGCATACTATTTTAGGTGTTTCTGTCACTGGTGTTTCATGCCTAAGAAGGTGGAAAACCTGACACTAACTCTTTATATGACTCCACGAGAGAAAAAAAAAACAAAACATTTATTGTTTGTTTCGTCTTTCCGTCTCCTGATGTTTCTATACAGGTGCCCAAGTTCTCCAGCTTGAACTATATCTGGAAGTAACAGTAGTGAATAGGAAAGGGCAAGGAAGACCTGGAGTGATGACAGACTAATGGGGCTGGAGTAGCCTAAGTAGAACCATGGTAACAAAGTGCAACACACCATTACTTTATGAAAGGATTTCAAAATTATACACAAAATGTATTAGTTAGAAAGTGACAGCTGAAGACACTATGACCAGTAGGAAATTGTTCAGACCTTTCTGACTTCTATTCATTCTGTTCTAGTACCAGATATTTACTATCTCTGCCTGATTCAAGGAAGGTTTGGATAATTAATTTCTGCCTCCAAAGGTCTCTCAGATCTCAAAATGTGAAACAAAATAACTGGAGACTAGAGATGTACTTACTTCAGAGTCTAAACACCTGCAAAGCTCTTAGTTTTTTCCAATTTATAATATTGCTTTGGGCTTAATTATAACATTAAATAGTATAAAAGCAGAGAGGATAGCAAACCAGTCACCTTAATGTGATTTCATCTTTTGGTTTAATTTGCTTCCTTTGCAGTCTTGATATCAAATTCTCTTTTGGAATTGAAACGGACACATTTCAGATTGAATGGATTTATGTTTCTGTTATAACACTGTTTGGCACAGGATAAATTATTACTGAGAAACTCTAAAAGAAAAAGAAAGATGCCCAACAGCGCCACTGTATTTAATGGTTTGTCAGCATTCCTATTACAAACCCTGTATTTGATGTTTTTCATATGTTGGCTTAATACAAGGAACCAAGCATATCAGCTGAGATGTAGTTTATTAAGACAGAACAAAAAGCATAACAGTTGGTAAATTGATTCTGACATTAAATTCTCAGAGATAACAAAATTATAACATTTTTATTACTAAATCTTTACTAACTAAAAAGGCTATTAAGTTTTCTCGCAAAGAACACTGCCAATAGAGATGAAACATACACTTGTTCTAATCTCACAGTTACTTGTTACTATAACTAGCATAAGCAAACCATTATGGGCTCAGAGAAAGCCCAGAAAGTTACCATATGTATTCTGTACAGACTTCTACCTACTGTAAGTTAAAGTCTGTATGGCAGGCCTGGTCTTGCAGCCACTTTAAGATGTGGCTATCTTTGTTGTCTAACAACATTCTTTTCACTAGTAAAATTAGGTACCTGAATAGAAGTTTTGCAAGACTGAGAATTCAGTGACAGAAAGCTATATAAACTGCTGTTACTGTCTAAATAAAGCATGAATATCCTGTAAACCCAGTCATCATTAAGAAAAGCCAACACTGCTGATGTTTATCTGGTAAAAAAAGTTTTATCATCTCCCAAGGTATGAGTTATATAAAGCACCTCTATGTGAAAGTAATAATGTAAAAATATTATTATGGTAAATATTTATTTACACAAAATTTCCAAGATTACTGTTTTTATTCTCATTGTCTGTAGAGACTGCAGGACCAGGAACTGAAGGTTATCACTTCCTTAGAAACTTCCCCTCACATCTATTAATGCAGTAATAAAGAGAAGATTTTATTATTTTAATTTGAATGCCAATTGTTCTTGCTTACTTGGGCTTACGTGCATGGGATCTTTATACCTAATAATTGGAGTATTAAAAAAAAACACAGTTGCATATGGGTGTGAAATAATATAAAAAATACAAATACTATGATTGTATCCATACCCATATGCAAATCTAACACACAAAAACCCAACAAAACATCGTATGCTTAATTCAGTTTGGACACTTGTATTGGGTGTAGGTGGCAAAAGTCTGGTCACAGGGTGCTGCAGGAGTGGCCTCTTTGAGAAGATACCAGGGGCTGCCCCTTACTGGACACAGATCATTCCCGCTGGTTCCAAAACAGACCCATCATGGGATACAGCTGAGCCCATCAGCCAAGCTGGTGGCACCTCTGGGAAAATGCCCTTAAGAAAGGGCAAAATTCTGTGCAGGCAGAGAGGATTGAGGAAAAAGTGTGAGAGAAGCAACACTGTGAACACCAAGGTCAGAGAATGAGGGGGAGGAGGTGCTCCAGGTGCCAGAGCAGAGATTCCCCTGCAGCTGGTGAAGACAACCATGGTGAAACAGGTATTTCACTGTAGCCCATGGTGAGACTCCAATGGAGCAGGTATGCCTCTGCAAACCCATGGAGAGGAACACAGTGGAGCAGGTATTCACACTACAACCTGTGGAGGACCCCAGGCTAGAGCAGGTGGATGTGCCCCAGAGGAACTATGACCTGTGGAGAGCCCATACCGGAGCAAGAGAAGAGCATGGGGAAGGAGGAGGGATAGAGAAAAACTGTTATGAACTGACTGTAACTCACCCATTCCCCAACCCCCGTGCTGTTTGTGGGGAGGAAGTAGAGCAGTCAGGAATGAAAGAGTGAGGTTGAGTCTGGGAAGAAGGGGGTAGATGGGGGGGAGGTGTTGTTTTAATTTGTCTTTGTTTCTCATTATCTGCATATATTTTAATTATAAATAAATTAAATTAATTTTTCTCTGTTTTGCCCATGACAGTAATTGTTAAGTGATAGTGGTCCCTTCCAACCCTAAACATTCTATGATTCTATGATTCTATGATTCTATGATTCTATAAATAAATTAAATTAATTTTTCTCTGTTTTGCCCATGACAGTAATTGTTAAGTGATCCCCCTGTCTTAATTTCAATGCTCAACGTTTTCCACCTTATTTTCTCCCCCTCTCCTGTTGAGGAGGAGCGAGATAGCGGCTGGGTGGGGGTCTGGCAACCCACAGCAACACACTATATTTAATATTCTTTTCAGATTACTGTTCCTGAATGCTTAGAATATTAACTTCTGCTCTACTAATATTGATTGTCTCATATGACATTTTCTCACTTTTGTAGAGTTTTGACTATGATTTGGTCACTGTGACACTGATATTAAGTAATTATTTCTAGGAACTGTGATTTGCCTTGTTTCAGGAAAAAAAACCCCATATTTTCTTCAAAACTCTAGGTGAGAATATGTGATTAAGAAAAGACTGAGGTTTTCAGATTTTTGTGTGTAGATTAAGTTCTGGATGACTTCTTTCCTAGACATTTATGTTCAACTGTTTTCCAAATAAACATAATAATTAAGGTTTTCAGAATCACTAGTGATTTTTAGTGTCTGAATCAATTAACACTGGGGGAACTGAATTTTGAAAGCCAGCTATCAAACTTTCCTCAAAGTTTTTTAAAATATTCAGATTAAATACCTTGTTGGAAGGGACCTCGAAAGATTATCTGGTCCAACCTTTTGTGGGCAAGAGAGCCTAGATGAGATTATCTAGTCCCCTGTCCAAATATATCTTGAAAACCTCCAGTGATGGGGACTCTGTCATACCACTGGGCAGGTTATTCCAATGAATGATTGTTCTCACTGTAAAAAAAAAAAAACATTTTCAGATTGTAATACTGTCCTGAACAGTTTGAGATAAGGCTCATGACACCAGATGTTAACACCCAACTGAAGTGCCTTGATTGTGTACAAGTGCTATGTTCCCAGTGTAGTCAGTTCAGGTAGTTTTCTGAGAAAATCCCTGGCTCCTCATCTTTCCACTGGGAAGGCTTTAGGCCAGTGGAAGCTCCTAATTGTAAATGCTCACAGAGACAACACAGGTAGAATTTAACCCATTTAGATCAAGGTGCATCTAAGTTATGTCCTTAGTGTGGAGCTACTTGATCTTCTTTTACATTACTGTGCAAGAATATTGGTAGTTATTGTGGCTTTTGTCGGAAAGTCATTTATGTTGCTGTAAATAGTGACAACTAAAACAGATTTTACTATTTACATGCCAGATTTTATTATTTAATTCACTAAGGGAATAGATTGTATCCCATATAAATTTTTTATCATCCACAAAAAGCTGTTAGCAATGCTAAAACATTAATTTACTGTGACATCTTTTACATTTCTAATGTAAAGCTATTTTTTTCCTTGCAAGAGCACTCTATAATATTTATTTTAAGCCATTTTATGGATGGAGAAAGTTTGTCTTGTATTTCTACTACATGATGTTATCATTTGCTCTCTATTTTGTCTTATTTTATCTTACTTTTACTTTATAATGTGCTAATTTTTGTGGGGGTAATACCTTATAGATTTATAGTTACAGTTCCATTAAACTTTGAAATTTAAGTATTATAATCTATTTAATAATTTCAAGACTTATCAGCAAGCAGAATTGATTAATTTTCCTACAAAGGTGCTGAAAAGAAGTTTTTACAACACGGTTAGGGATTCACTTCCATACCTACTATCTCCTAATAATAGCGCTAATTTAAAATGGGAGTGCTCTGCCAACATTGCCCTTGAAATCATTTGCAATGTCCTTCATCTTCAGGCTGTTAACAATGTCCTTTCATGGCTCATTTTACTCAATTTAACTTCTTCTCCAGATACCATTGACCCTGGCATCATTTTACATCATCTTAAGCACCTTGTAAGTCTCACTGGCACTGTTTTATCCTGGCTGATATCTTTATCTTACTTGACCATAACAGTATAGATTAATTACTATAGGTATCTTTTTTCCCCCCTGAGCTTGTTTTTGATTGCTTCAGGGATCTAGACTGTGTACTATAATTTTTGTTACCTATATGTTTCTACTTTCTCATATTTTTGTTATGGTTTATACTATGCTAAATGAGAAACATTGTGTTATGAACTTAATTGTTGATTCTTCTTAAACTTAATAGTTTTACTGTTCTATCTTTGAAAATGAAAAATTATGTAAGTTAAATTCAGCATATCCAGGTGTTTATAAGTGCCATGGAATTTTCTATTTAGCAATTTTCAGTTAGACTTGCTTCTTTATTTGATGTCTGTAATCAGAAACATAAATAACCTAAAGGGAGACAATATATCCTGCTGGGAACACTGCAGGGCATTATTTGATGTTATCTTTGAGTTATTTCCAAAAGAAAAGCATATTCCTGGAATGTAATAGTTCACCAGGGTTGCATCGAGTTCTGGACACAGGTGTGTTCCTACTCAATGATATTTTCTGTCACCTCGGAAGTCAGAGCTCACGTAATGTAAGCTAGTGCATGGTCATGCACTTAGCCTTCCTGTTCCATTAGCTCTTTGTATCCTTTCTCAGTTAAGTGGTTCTGTGAGCACATCCCCTGCCAACAGCTCCCACCCTGCTGGTGGAACCAAGTCCAAAGTTTGACTAAGATGGAAATAACTCATGTCAAGGACAAACAAGTTCAGTAGTGACAGCTGGCCACAGGATTTGGCTCTGCTTTTCTCTTCTAGATCAAAGAACTGTCAAATACCAGATTTATTTTTCCTAAATATCCATTTATAGAGAATAACCTTTTTCTTTCTAGCCTTTCTTTGTACATTTTGTAGACTGACTCTTATAAGGCCTGACTTAAAACCCATAGAGTGCCACAGAGGGAAGGTTTTTGACAGGGCTGCTAGGTCCCAAAAACGCCACTGACATATTTGAGAGTATCTCATCAACCTTAGTTCATATGCACAGACTTTCCACCTAATTTGGGGTATGCATGTTTATACTAAGTCACAGCTCTCTGAATTTCACCCTTGAAACTTAGTTAACTGGTTAGTTACACTGGCTACATGATAGTGCACATCAGCTGGCTTCTGTGGTGACCAACCATGAGTGCAGAAGAGAAGATGGATACATCCTCAGATAGAATATTTATGTAATGTAAGGAGTCTGGATGTTTCCCTGGCTCAGGAGTGCTAACAAAGACAACAGAGACACAGCCATTTTCCTATAACTTCTTTTCATTTATACTCCCTTACTGGCACTCCCTTTGTTTAGGGAGGTTGCTGCTCTCAATTCCTGAAGATCCACACGTAGGATATTTTTTTCTCGTAGCATACTGAATGCTGAGATATCATACTTTTATCTCCTGGTTTTAGGGCAAACTGTTTGTAACTTTAGATGTCCATGTCAGTTTCAACACCTTCTTCTTTAATCTGTAGCGCTAAGTCCTTGTCTCCAGGCATTCTACTTCATTCCTGAACCTTTTTCAGTATGAAAAGTAGTAGGGGAAAAGAAGTTCTAAGCAACAAATTGAAGGAAGACTAGGACAAAGGATGTGGTAGATGAACGGAAGAAGTGACTGGAGAGAAAGAAAGGAAAAAAAATTATATAGAAAAACATGGAGTAAAAATAAATATTAAGTTAAAATGGTCACAGCTGAACGTTTCTAAAATAAAACCAAGCATAGTCAAAAAGAAATAAAAAAGGTTAGGGAAAACCAAAGCAAAAAACCCCAAATCTAAGAACCAAGAAAAGAGAATTATGTGCAATAAGTAAGGGTAACATATAAAAAAAATTATTTAGACAAAATAAAAATAGGCCATGCAATTAATAATAGCTGTTAATTGTATTATCACCTTAATGAGGACTTTTCACATTACTTGAAATAATGGTATTACATGGGATTAACTTCTCTCTTACATTCATCCAATACTGTTTTTTTAGCTTATCCATGCTTGTGCCAGATGCCAATTTCAGGGTTTCTCACTTTGCATACAATTATTTGCCAGTTCAGATTCCTCTTTTGTTACATTCCACCACCACCACCTCCCCTGCCACTTCCATCTCTTGAAACTTCTTATATTTCTTCTTTTGGCAATTGATCCATCTGCCTCTCTGTCCTCCTCTGTGAGAGAGCTAACATACTGAGGGAGGAAACGTGGCAAGAAACACTCTGCAGTAGGTAAGGAAAAGGGAAATGAAGACAGTAGAAGCCATGATTACAGGGAGTTGTATATACCATGGCACTGAGCCCATAATTCCTCCTTTACCTAAACTTCACAACGAAGAATCACCTCAAGTATCCCTGGACTGTGCTGTTGCAGCTGTGACCGCTGTTGAGTACGATGGAGGGGCACAGAAGCAGTAAGAGTACAAACCAAATAAGCATGTAGCATTTTTGACTCTATGTGTATACATTTGGGAATGGCAGGAATGAGTGCTTACCCTGTTTAATAAAGGAGCTGCATCACATTACACATTTATTATGCCTTATTAGTTTATTACTTCCAGAGATAGCTCAGGTCTAAAAGCCACTAATACCACTCCACTGTGTTCCTAGAATGAGGAGCACAAAGGAGAATGGCAGACACAGATCCAAACACACCATCAGTTTCAAAGGTGCACAGCTTATTAGCTCTGGTTCAGTGTTAGCTGTGCTTGTCCATGGTCTCCAGAGCACCAAGTTCTGAGCTAAATTATTAGGTCAGTCACAGTACTAGGCAAGAGCTGGCTCTGTGTATTTTTCCAGTATCCCAGGTAATGAGCCCTTCTGACTCTGTGGAGCTTAGGAGAAACAGTTGAGTTGCTCTGCAAGAAGCTGTCTGAGCCCTCCAAAGCTGGGACTGAGGCAGAACTAATAAGCCTTGCTAAAATGAAGCTGACGATATATATTGGGATGTCTCTACACCTGACTCTACAATTCTTTTGGGTCTGGCAATGTAATAAGATTGTCCTTTGTATGGTGATGGATGGTTTTATTCTCTGCATGTGGCCTTTTACATACTCATTGTACAGCACATTTTCTTTCAACAGGAATGGCTGGGTGGTAGACGATGGGGCTGCCCATTTTGTCCCACAGTGGCTACAATAACACTAGCTATGTTGTTTCATGGTTGGTTAGCACCCATGTTGCTAAGAAGTGGTTCTTTCCTCTTCTTCTTTAGCTCCTGATCTTTTTCTTTGGGTGCTAATGTTTCTTTGACTGCAAGGTAGCTGAATCAGATATGGCTGAAAAGAAACATTTTTTCTTTTTTGTGGTCTTTTTTCTTTTTTTTTTATTCTTTTTTTTGTCCTTTGTTGTGGTGTAACCCAGCAGGCTGCTGAACACCACACAGCTGCTCTCTCATTCCCCCACAGTGGGATGGGGGAGAGATTCGGAAGAGTAAAAGTGAGAAAGCTTGTGGGTTGAGATAAAGGCAGTTTAATAGGTAAAGCAAAAGCCGCATGTGTGCAAGCAAAGCAAAGCAAGGAATTCATTCACTGCTTCCTATCAGCAGGCAGGTGTTCAGCCATCTCCAAGAAAGCAGGGCTCCATCACGCGTAATGGTTACTTCGGAAGACAAATGCCATTGCTCTGAATGTTGCCCCTGCTTCCTTCTTCTTCCCCCAGCTTTATATGATGAGCGTGATGTCATATGGTACCTTTGGCTACATATTTTGTAACACTGTTGCCATACCCAAAGAAAATCCATAAGCATCTTAGGTACGTATGTGAGTGATATGACCACAAAAGAGGCAAACCATGACATTTGTAGCTGCATGTGGGAGATATCCAAGTAACAAAAGTTGCAAGACAGAAGATGGCATAAGCACCAGTGACTGCAAATACTCAGGACATCATGCTGAAAACACAAGAAGGATGAGTGGCAAAACTGAAATCAAGAGAAACAGTACAACAAACAGTTGAGATGCTCCTTTGAGGGAGGGAGAGTGAGAAGCTTAAAACACTAAGAATGACCCAGGGAAGATGGAAATTAAAAAAGACAATCTCATTTCAGTTTGAAATTATCTCATTAAAGAGTTCTCAGGCCTGATCTCCTGCTATTAAGACCCACCATGGACCATAGCCATCAATGTTAACTACATGACATCAGCTCCATGGTATTGCATACTCAAAGGTAATTTGGGATACGACTGTTAGACTAATGGTTTTATAAATGTAGAGATGATGATTAATAATGTGTAAGAACAAACCAATATCATGAAGTGTGTTGTTAATGAGTGAATTTAGCAAAGTTTTGTTTTAAATTTTAAAATTTGCCTGATTCATTGTCTTCTAAACACTCTCAGGAGAATGATCTCCAGCAGTAAGTTTGCAGATGACACCAAACTGGGCACAAGTGTTGATCTGGTCGAGGGGAGGAGGGCTCTGCAGAGGGACCTGGACAGCCTGGATTGATGGCCGAGGCCAACTGTATGCGGTTCAACAAGGCCAAGTGCTGGGTCTTGCACTTTGGTCACAACAACCCCATGCAATGCTACAGGCTTGGGGAAGAGTGGCTGGAGAGCTGTCTGGTGGAAAAAGACCTGGGGGTACTGGTTGACAGCTGGCTGAATGTGAGCGAGCAGTGTGCCCAGGTGACCAAGAAGGCCAATGGCATCCTGGCTTGTATCAGGAATTGTGTGACTAGCAGGAGTAGGGAAGCGATCATGCCCCTGTACTTGGTGCTAGTGAGGCCACACCTTGAATACTGTGTTCAGTTTTGGGCCCCTCACTACAAGAAAGATGTTGCGTTGCTGGAACATGTCCAGAGGAGAGCAACAAAGCTGGTGAG
>NW_009260687.1:331517-351622 GCF_000687185.1 Egretta garzetta
TCAAGAAAAGAGAAGGCTGAGGGGAGACCTTATTGCCCTCTACAACTACCTGAAAGGAGGATGTAGTGAGGTGGGTGTTGATCTCTTCTCCTTGGTAACGGACGATAGGACAAGGGGAAATGGCCTCAAGTTGCACCAGGGCAGGTTTAGACATAAGGAAATATTTTTTCAATGAAATGGTTGTTAAGCATTGGAACGGTCTGCCCAGGGAAGTGGTGGAGTCCCCGTCCCTGGAGGTATTTAAAAGAAGGATAGATAAGGTGCTTAGGGACATGGTTTAGTGGTAGGATGGCAGTGTTAGGTTAACTGTTGGACTTGATGATCTTAAAGGTCTTTTCCAACTTAAACGATTCTACGATTCTATGATTCTGTTCCTTAGCCGGTGTATGTATATGCACACATATATTCAGTTGCAACACCTTGTTCCAACTTATGTTCAATAGCAGAATAATTATTTTATATCATAAATACACAGTTTTATATAAATTTATTGTAAATTAAAATATATATGATTTCCTATCTCTCCTAGCTTTGTAGTTCGTAAGTTCTTTGGCATCTCTTGGCATATTTTAAAATAAAAGCTATAGCTAATAATACAATGAAATTCTATATTACATTTTTTGGGGAGCTATAATTGCACACAGTACATCTACTAACTGAGAAACACACATTCCTTGAGACCAGATGAATTTTTTCTTACACAGCTATATCTAACCTCTGAACTGCTACAGTTGGTCAGTATGTCTGAACTGTTGGAAAGGTAATGTCGCGGATGGAGTGAGGGGGAGGCAAAAATAATGTGGTTTATTGGTGTAAAACAGTGAGTTAACAAAGGTCAGTGGTAAATGCAACAATAGTTTATGAGATTCGATGGCAAGGTACACTTTGTTATTTACTGCACAGAGGACAGGGTCAGACAAAACTGTCAGGGAGACCCTCCCGTTGAGTCATGAGGTTCAGAAAAGATCCCCTTGCTTTCTAAACCCCCTCAGAGAGGAGTCTAGGTGAGGCTGGATCCAATCCTAGTCCCAGACTCAGTCAACGGTTTGTGTCTAAAGGATTATATACGCACAATCAATCCTTTATGTCACTTAGCTAAGATTACCAAGTTAGCATGCTGTTAGTCACTTACCGAGAATCTGTTGTGGTAAGGAATCTCTCAACCTCGAGGAGTAACCTTGAGAGGCGTCCCTGCTCAAGGGGAGATCCTGGCGTGCAGCCCGCTGCCTGTCTCCCCCACACCCAGTGGGTGCATCCTTCATGACCAGACACAGACCAGACGCATCTATCACCACCGCCACAGGTGATTATCACTTGAAAGAGGTCAAGGGAGGGGGAGTCAGAGGTGAGGGGGGAGCACACTGTCACAGGTAAAAATAAAATGTAAAAATATTGCAAAAATCAAAAGTAAGCAGAATCACAGAATCATAGGATGGTTGAGGTTGGAAGATACCTTTGGAGGTCATCTGGTCCAACCGCCTTCCTCAAGCAGGGTCACCTAATGCTGATTTGCATCTCAACAGCTTTTTAGTATGTCCAAGGAAGAAGACTCCAGAACCTCTCTGGGCAGCCTGTGGCTGTGTTCGGTCATCCTCACAGTGAAAATGTGTTTTCTGATGTTCAGAGAGAACCTCCTGCTTTTCACTTTGTGCCCATTGCCTCTGGTCTTGTCATTGGGCACCACTGGAAAGAGTCTGGCTCTGTCTTCAGGTATTTGTACACATTGATGAGATTCCCCTGCGCCTTCTCTTCTCCAGGCTGAACAGTCCCAGCTCTCTGAGACTTTCCTCACAGGAGAGGTGCTCCAGCACCTTAACCATTTGTGGGTCTTCACTGGACTGTCTCAAGTAGCTCTATACTTCTCTTGTACTGGAGAGCCCAGAACAGGACACAGTACTTCAGGTGTGGCCTCACTAGTGCTGAGTGAAAACAGTGCTGTAGCCTATTTTATTTCCATCTATTTTATCTCCATCATATCATATACTATCTGCCAAATAAGAATTTACTATTTGTTCCCTAACAGCTGGTATTAGTGTTACCCCTCCCCATGAACTTCTATATAATCCTACCATAGCAGTAAAATATCCAGGTTACAAACTTACATTTTTCTCTTAGTCATTTCTTCAATGGTAGAAGTGTTAACTGGGTTACAGCAAGATGTTCCTAGCCTTCTCAAAAAAGAATGTTTTCCTTTTTTTACAAATTGGTTTCCCAAGTCAGCTATGATCAGAGAACATACATTAACAAGAAAGGCCAGAGGAAAACATTTTAAAAAGAGAGAGAAAAAAGGTTTCTCCCTCAAGGACTGATTGTAAATATGAAGATTTTTGACAGTTCCAGGACAAATTTTTGTGTCTTGTCTTTGATACGCAGTGTCCACAGTCAGTCTGAGATCCAGCTGGATAGAAATGTATCTCAGTTGGTGACTTATATTTCGTCTCTTTTCTTAGCGGCATTAATCAGTGCAGAAAGCAACTGAGAAAGAATCAAACAAAAAATCAAAGCCTTATTCCAAGACTGTAAGTTACACTGCTAAACTTGAAAAAAAGCTTTGGCTATTCACCCAGCAAAGAAGACGGGGAAGAAATTTTTTTTTTTTTTTTTTGAAAAGGAGAGATATAATACACAGGAAAACTGATGTACCTCTTGTTGTACATATGAATACTTTCCAGGAATCATAATAAAGTTATCTAGAACGTTAGGATGAAAAAAAAAAAAATCACTGATCCCTGGTGAGAATGTTATGGCTAGTGGCTGCCATAAGTTGTCAAAGAGGAAAAAGGAAAATGTAAGAACAAATCAACCAGACATAGTTGGTTAGACTTGGGGAACTTCCTGAGGAAGAACAGGACATCTTAAAATTCTGTTTGAAACTGCCTACATAACTTGTAAGACTTAGACTTCAGCTTTCATACTGAATTTCACTGGATCATGTTCATTTCATTTTAACTGAAAATGTTAATGATTCCCAAGCGGCTAATGCCAAATTCAGAAGAAGATTTGAAACTCTGCTTGCTATTGGTCCTGAGCTACTGGATGTTCTGTTGCTTTTGTGCATGTGTGCATGTGTAACCATCAATTCCTTTAAGCTTTCTTCTATGATATTTTATTTGATTAAAGTGAGCAGGTAATCCAAATAATTACTCAACAGAACTGTTAGGAAGATGATGGTTTCATGTTTGCTCACAAACACAATTTGTTGGCATTCAGCTTGAAAACTTTGTTCTAACCTCAGTGTACCATATTACACAGAAGGCTACATTTATGCTGGTAAAGAGGGATCAATTACTGACTTCAAAGCCCAAAAAGTCCGGACTGAATATTAGGTCCCTATGCAGCAGCTGAGTTTCATTCACACTTCATAGTAGTTAGGTGTAGGTCTCTTCTAGGTGTCAATGGCCCACAGACATAATTATTATTTATCAGTATTTTTTCAGTTACATGTATTGAGAAAAAATATGTGAACTTTACTGTTACCCACTGCAGTGTGAAACAAAGAATACGTGCTATGTATACTGGGGGCAAGGTGGCACATAAAAACATGTAAGAATGCTTGAGAGTGGAAAGCCTGCTGAGTCACTGTGAGAGGACAGTTTAGGAACAACCCCAGTGGAGTCTTATCCCTACTGCTTGTTGGGAGCAGTTCCTGTGGTGAACAGCTCCACAAGGCATGTTCAGTTACTGCGTGGGGCAAAAGACCTGACCTAAACCAGTCAAGGACTAGCAGCTACGTGCATTTCAAGGGGTCTAGTGATCAAACTTGCTCCCTGACCCATATAATTTAGTAGTGCAGACATTTCTGTGATTGTAAAACAGTTTACTAAGGATTACTAGACTAACTACATACCACTCACAAGCATAAATAATTCTGGCTTTGCTTAATTAACTGCAAGGAACTAGAAATGCTCAAAAGCAGAGAAGAAAATGGTGAGACAGAGACCACTGTAATTTTTTAGCTAATATGACTTATTCCAAATAAATAACAAAAAAGTAAAAGCAGGACTTAGAATGATCTAATCCTGATTTGCTCTATGCCATTTAAATTGAAAACCAGCATTTCTGTTTCAGATGAAATTATTTATATTATTCATTGCCACTAAATGCCTATATAGCTGGAAGTGAAAAATCATGAAAATTAACTTAAAATGTCATTTTGTTTTTGTCTTCCCAATCTCATTCAATCTTCAATCATTTGTTCAAAATGTAAACTGGTATTGTAGTCTTTTTTTTTTTTAACATATTCGATTAAATTTGGCTAAAATGTTGCAACAGACCACGGGTCCCATTCTAAACAGAAAGTTGATGCCACCAAGTCAGTGAATCAGTACTTCATTTTATACACCTCAGAAATATAATCCAGAAGCTAACTGCTGCTGCTTACGTGCTTTATGCAGTGCACGAGGAGGATTTTATATCTCAGACTGTGTATTGGAAAAAGGAGAATTCATGGTTATGCCTACAGCCTTCCTGTTTAGGCTGAGAAGATCATCAAGAACAGACTGATGATTGTCTATAATTATTCTGCTGTAGAAGAGCATACAAAATGGATGGGACCATGAAAGAGAACACAATAAAAAGCCTATGCATAACCTAGTAGGTAAGGAATTCACCTGAGAAACAGCTGTTCTTATATTTGCTCCAAGGAGGGTTTTTTTTAAAATTATTTTTAATTTAGAATCTGTATAATAAGAAATGCAGTTTGTGTATGTCATTGAAATCAAAACAAAAATACTTAAAATGAAAATCCCACATAACATGCCATTTCATAATGCCTTTGAGAATTTTTTTTTCATGCTTAACTCTTCTGGAAAAATAACAGTGATCTACTAGGCCAACCATAAAAGTTTTACTTGTATGACAGAAAATAGCATCCTAGCATAAAATTATGGGCTATAGAAGTGATTTAAAACTTCTGGCAGGCTTTGTTTGGGGATTTTTTTTTTTCTGAGGTGATACAATAAAAAATAAATCTAGGAGAGAGGAGCCCAAATACATTCACTTTCAGGGAAAAACTTAATTTAGACCTGGAGAGGTTAGAGAGAGAAAGAATTGTAAACAGCGTAGGACAAAGTAAGTGGACTGTGTACCATCAATGCCTGTCATAAAGAATGCAAAAAAGAAATGTGATTTTCTGTTAATAGTAATCCTGTTCAAAAACAATTGGAAAATACTCTACAGCTATGTGTTAGAGGCACAACCAGGTATGTAGAAGGTAATTAAAATGAAAAGCCATTTGAAGATGTAAATAAATACTTGCATATTTCTTGCATATCTCTCACAAAATTTTATTTTGTAATGTACTGAGAAACAACACTCAGTCCTGCCCAGGCTATTAAGCTGCGTACCAAATCTTACAAAAGTTTCCTGTAGCTCAGAACTGCTTAGGTGATACTATCATAATTTTGAAAAATAATACAACAGGAATGTATCTGGCCATTGCAGATAGAAAAAAAATAAGAGCAAACCCGTTTTTAAGATTTAATAAAGAAAGGAACATTTGAGATACCTGTGAAGGGTAGATTTTCTCATCTATGATTTGAGTTTTCCCTCTGTTAAGACAAAAAGTAACTACGGTGACGAATGTTCCTTACTCTATAAACAGTTACATATACTTTTTCAAGATTTATAAACTATTCTATTTCTGACAAATCTTAAAACATTCCTTTATGTACTGTTCCAGCTATTCTGGAACTGTAAAAAATGTCATATTAGAGCCTGTTCAGATGCATCACAAAAACAAAATTCCAAACTGCACCTGATTTCAGGAAGAAAATTGGCCACTATGGCCCAGACACTAGCTTGGACCACTTATGTTTCATATGTAAGATAAGTCTTATTTGTGTCCTGTTCATAAATTTGCATGTTTACATAAAGAGAACCTTATATCAGGTTAGAAAGCTTAACAATATCTGAAGTATTTGTAAGAACTACTTTTTTCTTTTCCTTAGTAATGAACCATCAGCTTCTGGTGACCACATTGATAGGCAGAAAAAGTATTCCTTAAGCTGTCTTTACTTATCCTATATGATGAATGACAATTCTTGCTGAAACCAAACATGACAACGCCCACTGAATTATATATAAATATCAATCCATTCTGTTTTTCAAAAATATTCTTGCAGTTTGCTATTTTTTGAACAAAATATAAACAACGGAAAGAAGACACTACTGATGCTCCTTTGATTTTGATCTTCTGTTTACAAAAATCCACCATGAAGTTAAAAATCTCCAAGAATGATTCATTCATGTATTAGTAGCTGAAGTGAACAATTTGGAATTGCCTGTGTAATGAAGCCTTCTTATTATTTCATTATTTATGAATAATGAAAATTTGCAGTAATATTTATGATGATGGAAGTTACTGTTACATCAAAGCATAAGGAATTCATTAATACAAAAAGGGCTTTACCTGCCTAATTATTTGTCACTAATTATTCACACCAGCTATTCTGTGTCTTAAAGTTTGAATAGACACCTATTATTCCTTCTGCCTAAGTACTATCAACAGTAAGGAATATAAAAAATGCCAGTATTTTAACAAGTTGAAATGACATATGTAGGCTTAAATGTAAATAACATACATATTCATTACAGTTGCTAACACTTTCACTAGTAAGACAGGAAAGAATTATAGTATGTTTTCCCTTACATTTTCATGATAAAGTTTTATTTTTTGTTGATTTATCAATCTGATTATGTGATATCAATCTGATTATAATAATCAATCCATATAACTCCATGATGATTTCAGGTATCTATTAATGGCTGATAGAAATGAAGACATTGACCATACTTCATTTTCTCTTGAAAAAACAGAATATATTACCTTATCTAGCATATAATCTTGCACATTACAGTAACAAAATGGAGGCTTTTTTTCAGAACAGACTTCTATTGGAGTATTATGTAGAGATGAAATGGTAAATGAAAACAAATCACCTCCTGAGAACTGAAGTTTTTACCTTGAAGGCAGCCTAAAATGTTGTCAAAGGACGTTAAGAGGAAGCAATGATTGTTTCCAAAATTCCTACAACTACTACTCACAGCTCAGCCAGCTGTGGCACTAGTCCTTGAAAAACTCTTTTACTGTCTAGAGATGTGATATAATCAATTTGTGATTTGAGCTGCAGTTACAACCATTGAACATACAATCATTTAAAGTCAAATAAAATACTTCCTCATGAAAAAAATAAGGGGAAGCACTGTTTATCTATGAAATAGGGTTTTGATGTTATAAAAATGGTGCCTTATACTAGCTTTTAAAGAAATAAATACTTGTACTTCAAACACCAGAAAAAGCTCGTACCCAGTACAGTATTTATGCACATTCTTAACTTGTAATATTTGAGTCCTATTGCTCAAAGCTTTTTGTTTCTTCTACTAAGCTTAAGAACATAAAATCAGGATGGTGGTGAGGTTAAAATTCAACCTATTAACAATGTTACTGGAGACAGTAGCAGATGATTAGAAAAATATTTTAACCAACAGAAGATGTACAGAGTGACCCTGCACATCATGTATCTTTCCAGCTTGTGGAAGTCAAAGGTTTCTTGTTTTCCTGAGCAAGATTTTGCATTTTGCCCATTGTTTCTAATAGCCACCTGCATTTTTCTTTCATGAATTTACCTACTTATTCCTTACTTGAATTCCTATATACTTTTAGAGTTCACGACATCCTGCTACTGTGAATTCTACATGAATTACACACTGTGTGCAGTTTCAGTGGGTATTGGTGTTTTGCTCTTTCTGTCTGCACAGAAATCTCATCTCCTGTATGTTACTGAATTGGAGACAGATTTTGTTGGTCTTTCCTGACATTTAGTGAGCTGGACAAGTAACCTGTATATGATAAACAATATACATGAAGAGAAAGAAATATACTTGTACTCTTTCTGAGTATAGATGGGATTGTAAACACCCTGGACCGATGATAAATTCACATATACGCAGAACTGTAATGGTTTATTTTTTTCTTAAAGTGTGCTGCTTATACTTTTCTATTATTATAATCTTAACTTTCAAATGGTGATAGATGTTTACTGATAAAAGAATACTTTGTGCCAAGGTTTTTCAATTACCTACTGATTTGGGTTCCTTAGGGTTTTTTTGGCAAATATAAGGCAATAAAAGAAATAGAATCCTAAAGAGTACTGAACAAGTTTCTTCTGAAAAGAAGAAATGCCTTTTGAATATAGATCAAAAGCAGTAGTGGATTATATTTACCTTGACTTTGGTAAAGCATTTGTCACTCTTCCACAACATCCTCAAATATAAGCTGACAAACTATGAGTTACATAAATGCACAGCGAGGTGGATTGAAAACTGGCTGAAAGACCAGACCCACTGGATTTTGATCAGTGACGTAAAGTCCAGCTGGAGGCAAGTCCCAGGGGCTGATACTGGGGTCAATACTACTTAATATCTTCATTAACAATGAGGATGCTGGGATAGAGTGCACCACACTTCAGTGTGTTATTAATGTTATTTTCATATTAAATCCAAACCACAGCATTATATCAGCTACTAGGAAGAAAATTAAAATTAATTTCCCAGATGAAACCGAGACAATTGACACTTTGCCAATTGCATCATCCACTCCACGAAGTTTAGTGCCATTAAAAGCTTTCTTGATGTTGCAGTCCATATCATCATCCAGATGGCTGATAAAGATTGTTGAACAAAATGGGCCCCAGTATTGTCTCCTGGATACTCTGCTTGTCACTGGTTGTCATCTGGACATTACACTATTGATCACATTCTTTGCACATGGGGATCCAACAGGTTTCCTCATATCTAACCATCTGTCAATTCATTCAGCCATTGCAGATTTCCTCAACTTCTGTTTTATTTTCTGGGTTTTTTGTACACATAGAATAGGGCATAGTGTAGAAAGACCAAATGTCTTGGACAGTGAACACTGCTTTCCTTATGAAGATAGCAAAAAAGAGGGTAGTGAAAATATTATCAATGCCTAATTAGTGACATCTTAAAAGTAAAATTCTATGCATTTTCTGATAAAAGAAAATATCATTGGAGTTGTTTTATATACTATGTTATAAAGATTCTGTGACAGATGTGTTTTAACAGTTTGCATATATATTTTTTCAATTTTTTGTGTAATTAAACTTATAAAATGAATTAAGGAAAAGAACTAGTGTCATCATCTATATATTGTTTCCTTGAAAGAGACTTTAAAAAAAATTTTTAGCTACATATGTGATACCAAAAATGATGGGTTTTAGATAGGCTACCACAGTGTGTAATTAGCAAAGACGTGTGGAATTTTGTGGCAATTACTAAAGTCTGTTACTGCAAATAATGTTAGTGTTTTGGCATGGTATTAAAGGCTTAAAAGCAGTGAACAAAAAAAATTATTGTGAAAAAAGGTTAATGAGACTTACACAGGTAATGTGCATGGAGATTTAAAATGTAGCACTTGGGACACTATACTCTGCAGAAAACAAGGAATGGTCATATGAGGTCATTCTTAATTCAGAGCCATAAAAAAAAGGCCATACAAAGGGCCATACAAGCACAGAAGACAGATTCTAGATATGCAATACCCCAGGGAGAGTTACATGCTGGCTACAGAGCCATTAAAACTCTTGGAAATAAAGTTACATTAAATTTAGAGCCTTGGCTCAGCATTGGCAATGTGTAGATGTAAATATCTGTCCAGACTAAAATCGAAAAAGGAAAAAAAACAGTTACTCCCCAAAACAATAGTATCAGTTAATATTCTGTAATGGTACCACAATCATCAGAATTCCTAGGCTGCTTACAGTAACTAGTTTTGTTGGTCTGTAACATTGTTCTCCTACAGTACAACTTTTCAACTTTGACAGTATGCTACATTCTGAAATAAATTTGTGGTTTTCCTTTTTTGGAATTATGTTTTGTGCACAAACATGGAATTATCTGCCTTGCCATTTCTTAAAATTTTAAGGTGATATCTTCTTTTCATAGATGGTCTGAAAATGCAGAAAGTAAAAATTTGTTTTTTCCATAACATATTGAATTGATCCCATATTAAATAATAGCATAGCTAGGATGAAGAAATATTGGCTAGAAAATTCAGGAATATACATGCATTTTTCATTTTGCTTGTAAAACTTTAGATTATGCCTATGCTTGGTTATGTCTATGGCTCAGGAGCAGCTTGCATTAGTTGTGTCTCATACAATTATTTATGCTTATATCATTAGTGCTTTTCATTCATTTCACAAGGTCTGAAAGACAACACAGTCAATTGGAAGGGAAGGGAACACTGAGAACCAAGGCATGGCAGAACCTAGTGGTCATGATCCTTGTTTCATTTTCAAACAATGTAATTTATAAATGATATATGGAGCGAACATGCCTCCACAGTGAAAGGAAGCTCAGGAATAGTATCTATCAGTATTCTTCTGAAAATAATTTTCTTTCTGATCCTAGGAACCATTGGGCCACATTGTAAATTCAGTCAGGCTTATGTAACCCCTTTTCAATATAATAGCTTAAAGTAGCCTCAGCTGCTAATAGCAGTGAGATATGTTTTTGTTTTTCATCATGCTACACATTTTGAGCAGATTTTTATAATTGTTTAGACATATCAAGATACAGCAAGTCATCTAGTTGGATGCCCATGGCATGACTTACATGCACAACAGTTTCTATCTACTTAATATTTTATATCCTGGTCCAGTTTTGGAAGCATATGGCAAAGAGCTATGGAATGAGTAGCATGAAGAAGGTGGATAAAAGATAATTTGTCTTTTCCAGAACAAGAACTAGAGAAGTATTGAAGGATAGTGTCTATCTGTAGCCTGCGGAACTCTGCCAAGGGGTATTACAGATTCAAGTTTGCAAGATTCAAGAAGCCTGGACAAGTGTTCAAGGACTGATCAAATGTGGATTACTGTAAAAAAGCTTTAACAGGCCTAAGACAACCCTCAATCCATGGATGGTGTTTGAGAGCTGAAAACCATCTGAGACTGCGGGAGTACAGGGAACCATATCACATGTTTATCTAGTTGTTGCTCTTCATAAAAGTCCATGAGGGGTCACTTCTAGAGATAGGTTATTGGGCTGATCCAGTACAGACAAAAGCAATTATTGTCTTAACCCAATGAGTTACATGAAAACAAGCAAGGCATGACTCTTACGGAGAAAGATATGCATACCCATCCATAAAAAAATCTGAAGTTTAAGTAGGACAAACTAATTTTCTCTTCCCAGCAGAGAAATGGGGGGGAGGAAGGTGCATGGGTTGGAGGGACACCTGCCACCCTCTCCCAAGGGGCCCCCAGAAGGAAATGTCAGGGAGGGAGAAGAAATGTACTCCCTGAGATCCAAGCAGGGCCCTGGTCAAGGGGGCCATACCTGCTGTGGGTGCCCCACTCACCCCAGCAGGGACAGCAGGGCACCAGCAACATGGCCAGGTCCCCAGGCCCTGGCCTTCCTGAGGAAGGCTGAAGCAGTCAACAGAAAATGCCCCAGAGAAACACCTGGATGGAGGAGTGTAACACCAGAAAAAAAAAAAAAAAAAGAGTAGAATCTAAGAAAGATTTTCTTTTTAACAGTTTTAAAGGGATGATTAATGGGTCTTTCTGTAATACTTAGATAATGTAGACTGTTAGACTGTTAAAATATTAATTGGGCTAGCGATAAATTCCTGAGTCGTATGTGTGGTTGTGTTCCCAGCTGCCCATAACAAGGCTCTGAGCACTGTAAGGGCTGTGGATCCACCCCAAGCCTGGTGCCACAGGGCCAATGGCTAGGCTCAGCCAGGGTGCTTATGGGGACTGGAGTTTCACACTGGAATAGCTCCCTGGCATTGATAATAAAGGAAGAGAGGTCTCATAGAGACATCCTTGAAGAAAATCCCTGGTTCTCATAGTGTAGTCACTTATGCATTAATCCAGCAGCCAATCTTTCCATTTCCCTTTAGCCTTACACTTACAAGCCAGTTTATACCCCTTGCAACTCAGTCATAACATGATTATGCATGCAATGTAAGTACTTTAGTGATATAATACAGCAGGTGATCTGCCCGCTTAAGTTATATGTGGGTTTTTTGCAGTCCTATGAGGCAACAACAGCCAAATTTCTCCTCAGAATACTTACATAAAGCAACAAAAGAGTCAGAGTTAGCACAATTGACTTAGGAACTGAGTTGTGGGGTTATTGTTTGGTTTTTTTACTAGTGCCCATGAATTATTGAAGTGTTTTACTTTTGAAAATTTTGCGGGGAATGTTAATGCAGCGAGTGGCACCTTGGTCAGAAGACATCTGTGCTTTGCAAAAGGCTTCTCTCACCTATGACTTTCTGTTCCTGTGTTTGTATTGAATTAACTACAAGGAAACCACAGAGGACATACAGAGACTGACCATTTTAGCTAAGAGCAGAGTGGCTTGTTCCTCTGGTGCCTCTCATTTCCCCATGAGAAAAAAAATCACATTGGTCAGAAATCTAGAGCAGCTGTAGCTTTAACTAGCGCTGCTAAGGCATTTATCTCTGACTGCCACCAGGCTTTTATAATTTTTCTCTTTACTGAGATAGGATGATAGTTACTCCTTTATCTATAAGATACTTCCTCGTCTTGTAAAGTCATGAATTCCCTTTCCCCATTGCTTATGAAGTCATCTTGAGGGTCTGACAGTCTTTTCCTAATCTTTTTGCTTCCTTTTCCCCTTCACTCTCTTCTAGAGGTCTTGCTTTCTGCCTGAGGTTGTCTAAATGCTTATGAGTTATGTGCTTCTCTACAGCAAACCCTCTTCAGTTACATTAAGAAAAAAAAAAAAGGCAATTTTGGTAGACAGTCTGCTTTAACAGACAAGTTGACAGGCAAATGATTTTTTTTTTCCCCAGTTAATAAGTATTTTGTGAAAAGAAGTTTTGTCAACGACCATGCTTATTATGGTATCTGAGCAAAATTTCATACACAATTTTATCTAGAAAAGGAAGAAAGTTTTATATGGATATTTTTAAAAAGCAATGTTTTAACTTAGAGCCTCAAGAAAACAGTTTAATTTTAAAATCCACCTAAAAATTACTATTTCTGTCATCAAAATAACCTGGAAGTGGAATGATATGTTTCATTTTCACATAGCAACATCAATGAGAATTTTTAGAGCATGAATTATTTGGGAGATTGCACTCATTTTTAAAGACTGAAGAGAAGTATGTATTTCAATAAGTAAAAACAAGAGATGCTGATTTATGCCCAAATTATATGTATTGATTTTCTGAAGCATTTAGGATTGTTTGAGTACTATTTATCATAATTGCTTATGGAAAATATAATTATTTCTATGGTATATTATAATCAATATTAGAACCTCTGAATGGAGTTCTTATTAGATGAGAATCAAGCCACAAGGGGTCTCCCTTGCTTTATTTTCCTGTATTTTTTGTACATTATTGATATATTACAAAACATGGTTTTCCTTGGAATTATTTAGGACATGTTTTAAAAATCTATGATACTGATTGAAGGGTAGCTTATTCTACTCTGAAGGAGAGAAATGTCATCTTACATTTTTTTTTTGTTCAAAATAAATAATTTTTCTTAAATTAATCTTGCCACAAAATGATTACAAAAATGAAATGCTGTTAACTAATACATATTAAATCTGACATGTATGAAGACATCAATTTCACAAATATTTTTTAAACAGATGGATGAGGTTACTCTTATCTTTTCAAACATGTTATCTTAGATGTGTGGACCTTCTTTGACTTATTATGAAGAATTCCACACTTGGAAATCACTAGCAGCTTTCACCAAAATAAATAGAGTTGTTTAAATAAAGCATTTTGTGATTACTTGAGCAAGACTGACTCCTCTTTTATTTTAGAGGAATAAAACCATTGCTCTTGTATGACACAGTTGTTTTGCCAGAGGAAAAAAAGTCAGCCACTTCTTGTATTTCATCTAATTACACATATATACACTGAAGATGATGACTTCTTCACAGGAGGATCAACTGCGTGTTTTTCTTGCATGGATCTGTTTTAAGCATGCAGTCCCTTTGTCTCTTTGACCTCTTGTGCAGAAAAGAATGGTTCTTTAATGCTTTCTTCTGGTTCAGATTCTCCTGTGATTTTATTTAGGGCAGAATAGATCACTTATTTTTAGTCATTTTACTTTGTACCTTATATCACCATGAAGAAGGCAGAATGAATTCCCTCTTTAAAGGTTTCAACTTAATATTTTCCTCAGGAGGAGTAAAACCCATCAACAAAAACCAACTTGTTTTCCCTTTTATGCTCTTGAAGCATTAGTTGACTAATATTATCCCAGATAAATTCTGACATTTTCAGGGATGCTGAGGGAAAGCAAGGATGTCTAGTTATTATGAACTGCTTCTGAAACTTATGCAATGAAAACTATAGTATCCATTTTAGGTAAGCAAAAAAAAAAGAACATATTTTTGCAAAATAGAAAAAGATTAAATAAATATCAAGCAAAATATTTGCAAGTCTCTGAGATAAAAAAAACCAAACCAAACCAAACCAAACCAAACAGCAAATTTATCCAGGTTTTATAGAGTTGTTAGAACATTTATGAATTTGAGTTTGACAATGCACTCATAACATGTTTCTAAAATGCTGGATCACCTTGAGAGATGAACTTCTCTTTGAGAGAAACCAACTTCAAATAACTACCTGTTGAGGTCCTGTTTGGTTTGAGGCATCTATTTTTGCAAAAGCTCTTAGAGGTTTTGGGTCCCTCTGGGGTCTTAAAGCTTGTGGTGAGCTGGATAAAATATTTGAAAGTGAGAAAAGAAATATAGTCTACTAACATGAGTTACTTGGCAAAGCTATGTTTCAGCCAAGGAAAACAAGCTCTGAACAAAGTGTGGCTTGTTTACAAAAATGAAGGTAGGCATTACCATCCTCGCCCTGCACCCTGCTCTCATGCCCATATGAGATTAACTTTATCAATGGAAAGTAGACATGCTATGAATATTAGCTTTGTGATTTATTTTTTCCATTTTTTTCATTTTTCCATAACAATAAAATTCTTCAAAAGATTTTTTTTTCTGCTGTATGTGGCTAAAAATGTCTGTCACTGTGTTTTTTCCTTAGACATTTTCATTAGGTTCAGAAGGCATTTTTCCAGAAGGAGGACTTTGGGCTCCTGCACAATATTTTTGGTTTGGTTTTTTTTTTCTGCATCAAATGGATTTTTAAAAGTCTGTCAGCAAAAATTTACAGGTTGAAATATAATCTGGATTGATGATCAAATACTGAAACTTTTACTCATGTAGATTACCTCAGACAATTAGTCTACATTAAAATGGTGTAGCCGAAGCCATACTTGCTCTGTTTTTAAAGTACAGTCTACGACTTGTAGCTGTAGTTTCTTCAGTTCAGTGAATACTATTCATGTCCTGACAGAGAATGACCGTCAAAAAATAGGTGGCATTTAGCTGATTGCGTTCATACACTTGAGCAAGTCAAATGCCTGATGATAAAAAAGCAATAACATAACAGATTCAGTTCAAGTAAATTGTAGAGTTAAAGTAGGTAATGATATGAGTTTTAACTGAACCCATGGGACTTCTCCATTACATGTGGATATAGGTTATCAGGTTCTTTAATGATATATAAAATATCTTGAGTTTTCTGTAGAAAACCAGAAAGTATTCTATAAATGATTTAGTAGAAACAAGATACACATGCTGGTAGAAGAAGGATAAAATTGAATGATTCCTGCTTTCCCTTTTCCTGGCTACTTACTTATCATGTAATTTGACACAGAGAAGACAGTGTAGGTAATTGTCCTGATAATTTAACAATTGCAGTGAGGATTGATTTTATGTATTCAGTTATTGTGCCCTTGTCTCCACAATCTTAGGCTCAGGTAAAATATACTGATTGGATTAATCCATCTGCTAGATGAAGAAACCTGCCTAGGTTAGAGGTGGTAGTAAGAATCTGTCACGTGTTTGTTTGCATTCAGTACCACTTTTACAGTGTACGTACTTGATGAGCTGAAGGAGCCCTTGCACTGCAGTCAAGCAGCTGAGCATATCTGTGTTCAGCTTTTCTTCCTAGATGGCCAACTCATAGTTAAAATGACTTGGCTTCTGTGCACAATCAGTCATGAGCTGTTCAAGCACCAACGGCTCATCAGAATGCTGGGTTCCTGGAACAAAAGCAACTTCCCACTCAAGTCTTTTTGCCTGAAGCTTACCCTCCTTCCCCCATTATACAGATAACTTTTTTATTATTTTGTTTCAGCCTCCTCTCTGATTAGTCAGAACTAGGAGTCACCATTGTATATAGTTACTGAGAACAGCTACCAGTCTGGCAGTGTCAGGACACTGGAGCAGCAGGGTACCTGACTGATACATTGACTCCCTTTATTGTGGAAGTTCTCATGAATTAAGAGAATAGATATAGGCATAATTTTTAAAAAATCTACTTTTAAAAATGTTTGTCACAGTTTGCCTGTGAATGATGTGCATAGGCATGATCAGAGGAGTTCTTAAGAACTGTTAGAGAGATTTTAAGAAATTAAGGTGCCTATAAGAGCAGATGAGCACTCACTGAGGCTTTTGGTAGAGCTCTTGGGAGTTCCAAGGTTTATCTTGAACAATCCTAACAGGTATCTCTCTGTGACTTTGAGGCATTTGTACTTTTTTTAAAACTGGACCTGGTTTCTTTGTTACCAGAAGCCCTTGGGGTTTTTTGTGTATCAATCTATTTTGCATCACTAAAAACACACAAAAAAACTTTTCAGCAATTTATCATATTCTACTTTTAGAGTCTGTGATTCCCGAAAATGTACTGTAGTAAATCACGTAATGCTAGTAAAAAGCACCGATGACCTGTTTCTAATTTAGGATTCCTAAGCAAAACATCCCTTGTTTATGGTAATGCAAACTAAACTAAACCCTCAAATAGCTATGCTCTTTCAGTCAGTGAGTGACAGAACTCAGTTGACACAGCTCTGTTGAAATCCAAGGGGTTATTTTATTTATGTGACCCAAGGACCTCACCTTAACAAGCATTTCAGACCATATTATCTTTCTAATTCCTCTTGTCAACTCAGAATGATATCAGAAGACACATCTACACAGTGAAGTATGGCAGAAAAAATTCTGAGTTAATGAGGAGCTGGTATGTACTACTGACATTGTACAATAACATCTGGATCAACTCCTACCTGAAATCAATATACTTGTCATTAAAACAAATATGAAATTATGCTGTACTACTGTAAGCTTTCCTTCTAGATAGGATTTACAGACTTTAGCACACTATGCTATTCACATATAGCCATAGTATTTACAGGACTAAGTTGCCACATACATTACATATTTTAGAATCATTGTAAATGTCTTTGTACCCAATTGTACAGATGTGTCTAAAGTCCGTGTAGCCTGAACTTTAGTGTTATTTTTATGTACTTTCATATAATGAGGAGTATCATGACTGTATAACAGCTATCTAATGAAATATTCTTGGTTGACAAATAATTTTAGAACATCTAAAAAAGATCAAGCTTCTATGCCAGATGGTGAAATCTATGTCATATAATTCTCTATTTAACTGTGGGTTATATTACAGCTTTGAATAACCTGGCATGCGGGAGGCTGTCTGAAACACATCATCCAGAAATACGAAAATAGATATTATGGGAAGAGCTATTGAATGTTTCTCAAAACATAAAGGTTAAAACTGTCAGTTATACGCAACAGGTTGACAGTGTCATTAGAATTCTTTATTGACGTCTTAGAGAAATTTTGGCAGTATATCGGAGACTGAAGAACTAGTGATTGAATACACAGATTTTGGGAAACCCTGTCTAAAGCTTAAGCTGCTATATTGCAAACAAACTTCCATATGCCTGCCAGGATTTAAAAAAGAAATATTTTGGAGAGCTGATTTGCAGTCATTGATGACATAGTCTAAAGTAATTACAGGGTGCTAAAAAATTGCAAAGTAAATTTGTGCATTTTCTGGATTTCAGATTCCATAGTTGTAGTGGATATCAAATAGTGTTAGAGCAAAGTAAAGTTGACAGACCTTACATTATAAAAACTACAAAATGGTGTAGACTTCAAATCTGATTTTCTGGGTTCCATACTTTGAAATATTCAGGTGTGAAAGGGAATTATTTTTTTTTTTTGTAAAATCAAATAGAGAAAATTGTAAGAATTTTCCAGTTTGATGTAGTATGTTGTAGCAATTCATCAGTGTTGGAAGGATAAAAACATAGTTTTTAATTCTGAGGGGAGATATAAAAAGAAGATATAACTTTGTTCATTATTATAGTGTTTGTATCTCCATATGAAATTTAGCAGATATTTCTACCTCTTTTTTATAATGGAGATGGATCGATACTTTAATGCAGATCCATGCAATACCATAGCATGTACATGTACTACTCCATTTTTATGACTAGACAACCCTTTTTATGCATCAGACTGAAAGGTTGTTGCAGTTTAACACTATTTGAAATGTTCTTTGACAAGCTGTAGTCAGAATGCATGGTTCTAACAGGCATCGTCATTTAACACTATTATTGTTAACTCTTTTAGTGGGTGTATGAATAAGATATCAAGCTTGCAGAAATGTTATGCCTGGAAAGATTTTGGTTACCTAAAAGCTCTGAAGTGAAAAACTAATTTAAGAGAGTAGAAGAAAGAAGTTTTTCTGTTTGAGCCAAGTTAATTTTTGAGATTTTTTCTTGGGAATTGAATACTCATGGCCTGAGTTCCCTGGAGAGGTGGCTTGCCTACTCTTTATGGTATTTGGTTCACTCATTTCAGGAGTAAACATGTAAACATGCCAAAGCAACCTTAGTTTGATACAGAACTTTTGGGATTGATTGTCCTATCCTTCATAGTAGTAAAAAATGTCATAATAAAGACTTATTTTTGATTTGAAATAGTATGTACATGTACAGGTATACTGCAATAGCTGAAGAAATGAATTACAATCAATGTTATTTTAAATGCAGTCAACATCACCACTAATTAAATGTATATAATTGCATTTTTTTTTGTTTTCTCTAACCAAAGGACCAAAAATTTTGCTTTTCATGGCATTTAAAAATATTTTTTATCATTTCCCTTCCTTTTATTCCCCTTTTATTTCCCTTTCTTTTATAAATGATCTGGATGCAGGAATAGAATGTACATTAAGTAAGCTTGCCAATGATACTAAACTAGGAAGAGTTGTGCACTCCCTTGAGGGTAAAGAGGCTTTACAAAGAGATCTGGATAGACTAGAGAGTTGGGCAATCAACAGCTGTATGAGATTTAACAAGAACAAGTGCTGGATTCTCCACTTGGGATGGGGTAATCGTGGTTGTATGTACAAACTGAGGGATGAGGGGCTGGAGAGCAGACCCATGGAAGGACATCTCGGGGTTTGGGGTGATGGCAATTTGAATATGAGTCAACAATGTGTCCTGGAAACCAAAAGGGTCAACCGTGTCCTGGGGTGCATCAAGCAAAGCATAGCTAGCCAGTCAAAGGAGGCGATTGTCCCACTCTGCACTGTACTGGTGCGGCCCCAGCTTGAATACTGTGTGCAGTTTTGGGTGCCTAAATATAAAAAGGACATCAAACTATTAGAGTGTGTCTAGAGGAGGGTGACCAAGATGGTGAAAGGTCTTGAGGGCAAGACTTAGGAGGAGCGTCTGAAGTCACTTGGTTTGTTCAGCTTGGAGAAGAGAAGGCTGAGGGTTGCCCTCATTGCAGGCTACAGCTTCCTCAAGGGGAGAAGCAGAGGGGCAGGTGCTGATCTCCTCTCTCTGGTGACCAGTGATAGGACACAAGGAAATGGAATGAAGCTGCATGAGGGGAAGTTCAGACTGGGATTAGGAAAAGATTCTTCATTGAGAGGGTGGTTGGTCACTGGAACAGGCTCCCCAGGGAAGTGGTCATGGCACCAAGCCTGTCAGAGTTCAAGGTGCATCTGCACAATGCTCTTAGTCATATAGTTTAGTTTTAGATTGTCTTCTGAGGAGCAGAGAGTTGGACTCTATGATCCTTATGAGTTCCTTCTAACTTGTGATATGCTGTGATTCTGTGATTCCTCACAGGTCTAGCTTGCTTTTCTTGTTAAAGAATACACTATTACTTTGAGAATCTCAATCCTG
>NW_009260687.1:351633-352748 GCF_000687185.1 Egretta garzetta
AAAGGTGACTATGTTAAGCTTATGACAGGTTTTTAACTCTTGGCTGCTTCCCCCTGCCTCCAGTTCTGATAAAAAATGGCTTTAGGCTTTACAATTAGGCTTTAGGCTTTTTTTTTAGTCTTTACAATGCCTAACTTGATTTAGGTAAATGACTGTAACATTAACTAGAAGTCAGAGAATTCAGCATTTGAGCTAGACAATTCAGCTGCCTCCTGCATTTTATTCAGTGTCGTATAATCCCATATTTTCTCACTGAGATGGACAGGTCAGAATATTTTGAGTCCACAAAAATATTTTGGCTAGTGATATTAGATAAATTATATGGTATTCTGAAGAGCTGGGTTTGTCTTTAGACAACTCATACCAGGAATGTTTTATATGCATCCCATAAAATTTGCATTTTTCAATTATTCATTTTCATTGGTTTGTTACCAAAATGTTTTATTTTTTGAATAGGTCTTAGGCATTCCAGATGTGCAAAACAATATGTTGTTTATATGTGCAGTGACTCAACAGAAGTCAGCAATTGATGGTTCATTACCATATGCTACAGTTTGAACAATTGATGGAGGTTATTAGAAAAGAATTTTGATCTGATCCTGAAAGATAAACTTATGAACAGAGAGCTTTTTCTGGGACTCAGGATAACAAGGAGAGTTTACCACTTTTGGAAGAAGGGGCAGGCAACTCAAGAAGAGTACAGGGATCTTAGGTCATGCAGAGAGAAAATTAGGCAAAAGCCCAGATAGAACTCAACATGGCCACTGCTGTAAGAGATAACAAAAGATGGTTTTACAAATACATTAACAACAATAAGAGAGCCAAGGAGAATCTCCATACTTTATTGGATATGGGAGGGGAACATTGCCACCAAGGATGAGGAAAAGGCTGAGGTATTTAATGCCTTCTTTGCCTCAGTCTGTAATAGTCAGACCAGTTATCCCCAGGGTATTCAGTACCCTGAGCTGGAAGACAGGGATGGAGAGTGGAATAAACCCCCCATAATCCAGGAGGAAGCAGTTAATGACCTGCTGTACCACCTGGACACTCACAAGTCTGTGGGCTGGATGGGATCCACCCAAAAGTACTGAGGGAGCTGGCACAGAAGCTTCACA
>NW_009260687.1:352814-356329 GCF_000687185.1 Egretta garzetta
GACCTACAGCCCTGTCAGCCTGACCTCAGTACCAGGAAAGATTATGGAGTGGTTCAACTTCAGTGTGCTCATCTGGCATATGCAGGCCCAGCCAGCATGGGTTCATGAAAGGCAGGTCCTGCTTGACCAACTTGATCTCCTTCTATGACTAGGTGACCTGCCTAGGGGATGAGGGAAAGGCTGTGGATGGCTACCTGGACTTTAGTAAAGCCTTGGACACTGTCTCCCACAGCATTCTCCCAGAGAAGCTGGTGGCTCATGGCTTAGAAAAGTGTGCTCTTACGTGGGTAAAAAAACTGTCTGAGCCCAGAGAGTTGTGGTGAACAGCGTGAAATACAGTTGGTGGCCAGTAACAAGTGGTGTTCCCCAGGGCTCAGTGTTGGAGCCAGTCTTTAACATCTTTATCAGTGATCTGGATTGAAGGTATTGAGTGTACCCTCAGTAAATTTGCAGACGACACCAAATTGCACAGGAGTATCGATCTGCTCAAGGGTAGGGAGGTACTGCAGAGGGATCTTGACAAGCTGGATTGATGGGCTGAGGTCAATTGTATGAGGTTTAACAAAGCCAAGTGCTGGGTCCTGCACTTCGGTCACAACCCCAAGCAATGCTACAGGTTTAGTGAAGAGTGGCTGGAAAGCTGCCTGGCAGAAAGAGACCTGGGGTACTGGTTGACAGCCGGCTGAATATGAGCCAGCAGTGTGCCCAGGTGGCCAAGAAGGCCAATGGCATCCTGGCCTGTATACGCAATAGTGTTGGTGAGGGAACTGGAGCACAAGTCTTAGGAGGAGTGGCTGAGGGAACTGGGGTTGTTTAGCCTGGAGAAGAGGAGGCTGAGGGGAGACCTTATCGCCCTCTACAGCTACCTGAAAGGAGGCTGTAGAGAGTTGGGTGTTGGTCTCTTCTCTCAGGTAACAAAGGGTAGGACAGGAAATGGGGAAATGGCCTCAAGTTGCACCGGGGAGGTTTTGATTGGATATTAGGAAAAATTTCTTTACTGAAATAGTAGTTTGGAACAGTTCCAAATAGCTTTGGAACAGGCTTCCCAGAGAGGTGGTCGAATCCCCATGCCTGGAGGTGTTCAAAAAATGTGTAGACATGGTACTTCAGGACTAGTAGGCATGGTGGTGTTGTGTTGATGGTTGGACTTGATGACCTTGGAGGTCTTTTCCTACTTTAATGATTCTATGGTAGGAAAAAAATTATTAGCTGCAAATTGTTTATTCAAATTTAATTATCAGATGAAACCAGAATAAATAATTTAGTAATGCTCTCATAAATTTTAAGCTGCCTTGAAGCTGTAGACACTTAAAATTTTCCTTTTTTTACATGTCTATGTTTAATTAATAAGTGTATTTTACATATGTGCCATAAATGGTTGTCTTCCTTTTATTTGGCATTGTGCCCAATGTTTATTACTTTCTAGTGCAAAAGTGAAAGATTATCGTTCATAAGTTAAACTGAAATTGATGACCCTGAGACATGTAATATAAGCGGAAGCAGGACAAAAAACCTAATTCTGAAAGTTGCTTTATAAATAATTCATCATTTTTCTAGAAATAGTCCATGAGCTTTTTATGACATTTTGTAAGCCCTAGAGTTTTTATTACCGTAAGTTCTATCCTGCTGCATTTGTATGCTAGTTTTGCAAATATGTAAAACATATAGTTGGAAGGGCAATAAAAAACAGGCATCTTTGCCCCACATTGTACATTGTCTTAACTTAGGTTGTATACTCAGGCATTTCTACTTACCTGAAACATTCAACATAGAACTTAGTAGCTGATATCTTTGTAGGTGAGTGTTACGAACGTGTTTTTTTGTTCATCACTGTTATTCTCCTTATGATACCATTTTTTTTCACTAAGCTGCTATTTACTACCTCTGGCTCCTAATTTCCATTTTTTTTTCACATACACCAGACAGCTAGGTTCAGTCATGTTGTCTGACTTGCAGGCCTTCCAACTGCTTGTTAGGTTATGGCAATAAAGAACAGCAATAAGTGCATTCTCCTTGTTCCATTCTCCAGCCATAAGCATGGCTGCAGAAAAATAAATCTATCTTTAGGGCTAGTAATCTTAAAAAAAAAAAATCTTTTCAAATTATCTTATGCTGCCTGTTTTAGAAATATGGTAGTTTCTTCTGTTTGGAAGAAAACCTGAATTTCTGTGCAAAATTATTCAAGAGAAAAAAATATCTTAACATGTGCTTTGGGGACATAATACAATCTCTGTTTTATTTTGTTTTGTGTGGAAGAAGAGGTATCATGTAAGACAGATGGAGAAAGATACAGCGAGAAAGATAGGAGGTGACAAGAATGGGAACAATATATAAGTAATCCAGGCTGACACACAGACTAGATTTTCAAAAAGATATGGAAAACAAAGAGTAAAAATTTTAGTGAAATGTGTAAATGAGAAAGATAAAAATCAAAATAATATCAAAGCAATATGAGCCTTCAAATATAGAAGCATCTAGAGCATATAGCGTTGCAGTCAGAGATAATGGGAAGTGAATGTAGAGGGAAGATGGAAAAGTTGTCATGGAATGAGTAGAATAAAGCAGGACTGAAATACCTATGTATTTATCATTCCCTCCACCTGGCAATCCAAGCGCAACATAGGCAAAGCACAATCAAATCCTCACTTGCAGTAAATGCTACTATCAAGGTGTGACTCAGAACTACATGGTCTAATTCCGTACTCTCAGATGTGAGAAACTATCAGGAGATTATTTTGTGTTGTTTGCTTTGCCCTTTTCTTAATTCTTTAGGCTAAACCTCTATGTTTTTTCAACACATTTAGTATGAGAGCAGCTGACTGTGAACATCCAGAGACACACCTCACTGCTCTTACAAAAGAAGCATGGAACCATTAAACTCTCTTGTGGTGGTTTGACCCTGGCTGGATGCGAGGGGCCCACCAAAGCCGCTCTATCACTCCCCTCTTTAAAGGGACAGAGGGGAGAAAATTAGATCAAAGGGCTCGTGGGTCTAGATAAGTACAGGGAGACATCATTTGCCAGTTACCATCACAGGCAAAACAGACACAGCTTGAAAAAATTAATTTAATTTATTATCAATCAAAATCAGAGAAGGAGAGGATAAAACCTGCTAAATCTTAAAACACCTTCCCCCCACCCCTCCCTTCTTCCTGGGCTCAATTTCACTCCCAGTTTCACTACCTACTCCCCCAGTGGCGCAGGGGGATGGGAATGGGGGTTGGGGTCAGTTCATCATGTTGTCTCTGCTGCTTCTTCTTCCTAGGGAGAGGACTCTTCCCCTGCTCATTCATGGGGTCCCTCTCATGGGAGACAGTCCTCCATGAACTTCAACGTGAGTCCCTCCCATGGGCTACAATTCTTCATGAACTGCTCCAGCATGGGTCCATAATTTCCACAGGGTGCAGTCCCTCAGGAGCAGACTGCTCCAGAGTTGGGTCCCCTGCGGGGTCACAAGTTCTGCCGGCAAACCTGCTTTGGCATGGACTCCTCCCCCCATGGGTCCGCAATGGCTT
>NW_009260687.1:356608-374544 GCF_000687185.1 Egretta garzetta
CCCGCCCCCCGCCAAGACCTTGCCAGAGAAACCCAATACACTCTCCTTTACTATATATATACACGCAAACCTTGATGATGACTTTGCAGATACAACAACAACAACAAAAAAGGGCTTCTCATGTTTGCTATTATCAAAACGACTACTGGTGCTTCCCTTTTGGTTTGCTATATTCACTGTTACCTTTTATATTTTGGGCAAAAACTCTTTATCATTAGAGTTTTTTGGTCATGGATGAATTTGGAAAATACAAGGAATTTCCTTTTAATATGCTAGACAGAATGACTTATATTTATCAACACAAAGTTTTCCTCCCATTCTTCCTCTACCTTCTCCTGTTTCTTAGCACCTTTTCGAAAATGCCAACTCCAGAACATTTCTTCCTTACTGTCTCATCAGTGATGTATATAATGATAAAATCGGTACTCTTTCTCACTGCTTTAAAATAAGTATGACATTTAGACACATGGCTGTGGCATTGCCCTGGCAATTTATGTTCAATTGCATGGCTAATTAGTGATTTCCAGAATATATCCTCCGTTAGCTTGCATTAGTTGTTCCTAAATATATTGCTTTGTACCTGATCTTCTAGCATTAATTTTTTTTTTTTGAACAGTTCATTTTGTTCAAATTCATTCAGTTTGACTTTTCTGTTCTCTTTGTTCTTTACCTTTCTATCAGGGTTTTAGCATCAGGATGTTCTTTGTTACTGTTTTTTCTTCCTGGACAACACTGAAATTGTATTTACTGCTCTAGAACCCAGGGAAACAATCCATTGATGATGATTTCTCACTGGTGACTATTTGGGAGATAGCAGTCAGTTCTCGGATCTGTTTGGCATAATAAATAATGCATTTTTATTTTGAGAGAGTTTTTAGATAAGTATAAATCTCTTCTAATAAGCTCTATCAATGCCTTAAAAATCCTAAGTGTATCTATGTTTATGTGAGCCTCTTTTGATGCTTCTGAAAAAGGCAATGTCAAGGGAAGCCCTCCAAAAATATATACTACAAAAAATTAGAGGTGAGAGAGAAATAATTGGAAAGGTGAGAGTGAGACAGAAGAGTAACTGGCAGTAAAGATAGGCTGGATCTGAAAAAAACCCTATGGCTGAAAGCTAAGTTGATATCTTACGGTCAGTTAGAGAGGAAAGGATAAAATATTGTCCAGCAAGAAGACATGGGCACAGGGTCAAGTGAATATATCATGATGTATATCATGGTGTATATCAGGCAACTTACAGACCAGCCTGAAAAGAAGATGAAGGAAATTTTGGAACATATTACGATTACACTCTGGAAAGTGTGTCCAGATTTTCCTCTGTGGAAACTAGGGTCCAGAAGGAGCCTGCATGGACCCAACCCATGTCTTTCTTGTTATGGAGTCAGTATCTGTATGGAACAAACACTGAAATACTAAAAAGCACCCCTATTTCTGGTGGTACAGATGTTTATTTCTACAAGCTAAAGAGCAGACAAATGCATATGGGAAAGAAGAACAAGTAAAATACTAAAAAGAAAAGAGATAATTTTTATCCAGGTCCTCTTAACAAGGTAGGAGTTTCCAAACTTTAATATTTTAATTGGCAGTGATTTTGAATAGAATGCATTACAAAATTTTTTGGAAGGCTTCAGCTTTGATTCCAGAAATAGCTGGAAAGGCCCTAACTGAAATATATCCCAGAGAAGTCTGAAGAGATAAAAGGACAACAAAGGCCAATTTAGATCAATAGGAATGTAAAAAAGTAATATCAAGCTGCAGACTCTTAAAACATTAAACAATATGCTAATGGAGAAGATTAATACAGAAGTAAAAATAAATAGAAGCTAGGTCCAAATGAAGAATGAATACCTCTTTACAAAACATTGTGTGTCAAGTAGTTATGAGTTTTTCAAATATATACACAGTAAACAGAATATGTGATATTTTCCCCATGCTAAATGTCAAGAATATGGTTAGAGAGAGAGAAGACAAAGAAATGGCACATCTGTCAACTAGCTAGATACATTTTACAGAATAAGAAAGTAGCAAATCTCTCTGCTGAGGAGTATGCTCTTCTCTAATCCTGTGGATCACCTATTAAGATGATAGTTCTTGTAGCTACCAAATAAAATGTTTAAATGCTTTTGTATGCACATTGGCATTCAGGTCCTAGAACAACCAAAGATCAGGAATGTGCAAGAGATGACATGGAACTCATCATCTCCTGCCCTTTCTCCAGCCTCAACTGGTAGTTCTTAGAAGAACATTGTAAGATCTCCCCTGATTCACTGCTGAGAAATGGACTTCAGTTTTTAAATGTGAAATAGAACATGCTCATAAAAATTTGTTGATGATAATTTAAGAAACATTGTAAATGTCAATATAACAGCAATACAATAAAAATAAATGCAGAAGATTAGAAATGGAAGCAACATAAGATTTGTCCAGAAAAAAAAGATGTATAATTATCTATTCCAAAACTCTGATATTCACTATGAAAATAAGAATGAAAAATTTGGACTGAACAAACATGAAAAAATCTTCAAGGTCTTAACAAGTGATGTGCATATTTGTATTAGTAAAAGGACAACACGCTTCTGGTCTTCTATAGAGGTGTAGAATCATAGAATCACAGAATCACAGAATGGTTGAGGTTGAAGGGATCTCTGGAGGTTGTGTGGTTCAACACCCTTCTGAATCAGTCTCAGGTCTCTCAGCCTTTCTTCATATAAGAGGTGCTTCAACCCCTTAGTCATCTTGGTGGCTCTTTGCTGGACTATTTCTAACACACAACTAAAATTATCTCCTTCAGTTGAAATATTCTTTTTGGCCGTTAAGACCACTTTCCAGAATGATACTGACAATTTAGACAGAGTTCAGAGTACAAGAAAACAATCACTATCAGAAGAGTAGAAACAATAACTTCTGAGGAGTTAACATTAAGAAAACAGTAAGATTTCATAGCAAGTACAAATATTCAGGAGACTAAACTCCAAGGAGAAAGTTGAATTATTTAGGGTGATAAATGAAAGTTAATTAGGAATAATGGACTGAAGAAAGGACAGCAAAAATTAGTGAGGAGTATAAAATTTCCTGACAGAAAGAAATCTCTTAACCTGTGAGCTTTCTAAGGCAGTTACAGAAACGAATTTCCTCAGGACTATTATTACTGCTCTGAACAAAATGTTGTAAGATCTGGCAGGGATCAATGGTACATTAGCAATGCAATGCACTAGGTGATTTATTGGATCTTTTACCTTTCTCTTTGATGACTGTGGTTTTCATACCTTACTCCTTGTTTACAGTAACACGTTTTCCCAATATAAAATGCTCTTCATTATTAGATGTTTTTCATCATGGATACGTGATAGAAGAAATGGATACAATAAACATCCAGATGTATGCATTTTGTTATAATTTAAACAATAAAAAGCAATAAAAAGAATTTGCTTTGATAAAACTATTAGTTACCAGAAGCAGCCAGTGCAGTCATAGAAACATCAGGAAATAGTTGCTGTAATACCTCAGAATGGGTAAGGCAGTATAAACAGAAAGCAAATTATTTAATTGTCAGCAAAATCCACTGTACCTGGTTTCCTACAGATTCCTGTTCTTTGTTCTCTAGAAGCAAACATCATCAGGCCCCTCTGTTTGCAATAGTCCTGTTCTGCCTACTCCTTCAGTCTACCTTTATGACATCTGGTCCAGTTGATCCATGATCACTGTCCTTGGGTTCCTAGATCGTCTTCTAATCTTCGTCCCTACTGTACTAAGAATAAACCCCCTTCCATGTCCACTGTTTCACCTCCCAGTATGTCACACCCTAAATAGAGATTTGTTCTTTTTAGTGGACAAAAAGCTGTAGAGAGTGTTGATATTTTGTAGTGTTGCAAGTGTTGTTTGGGCAGCTGGGATAAAGGTATGTTACTTGGTCACTTGCCTGATACCGAATGCAACAGGTAGTGATTGAACTTTACGTTCCTTTCTCTCAATGGGCTAAAGACTTTGGACATCAGATTATTGCTGCTACTGTAGATCTTCCTATCAGTATTTGCTAGAGACATGGATCGTGGAAAACGCATTTGATGCAAAAGCAGATACTGCAAGTATACATTTCTATAGTAATTCCATTGTAATGCAGCATCAGATTTTCATCAGATTGAAATATTTTGTTTGAATCTTGTGTGGTGTTGTATTGCCTAGAGACAGATGAAGCATGTCCTCTGTTTGCTTAAGAGTACTTAATTCCATGAATGAAAACCTAAACTTCTAAGGCAGTGAAATCAGTATATTAGTTTTATTATACTGAGTGCATTTTAACAAAAAGGCTTTCTGATGACACTTTATTATTCTAGCAAACTCCCACTGGTGAAGATAGCTACAGAGTGAGTTACACAACTGCTTGAAGAGTGGACTTGTGGGAAGGTATTTAAGAATCAACAGCTGCAAAAGGGCAGGTTTTTTCTTGTTTCAAACTGAAGGACTAACTCTACAAGAATAATTTCTGTCAAAAAATGTCAGCCATTTTGTCTTTTTCAACACAGTCTTTTCCTTTTGCAAGTGTGTTTTTACATGTGAACAATATATAAATTTCCCTATGAATAAACAGAACATTTGTTTCCTAATTATATTGGATGTTTCTAGAAGACATAAGTCTAAATGAATTGATTACTATCCCTCAGTCTAAGTACCCTGAAGTCCTTATGGCCTTCTCTGGCACTACTCTTCTCACTAACGTCTTATCAGAAGAAGCACAAATTTTGCATACACAGCCTTACTAGTTCTTCTACAGATTACCTGGATAAATGCATGGAGAATAAAATGAAGTAAAGGAAAGGATAAAAGGCCTTACTCCTAAGATGCTGGTGGTTCTGCTCCTAAGAACTTTATAATGAAGAAGCTATGAGAAGGAAAGGAATATTTGCAGTGCCCGGAGACCTTCTTCCCTAGCTCCATGAAAGGCAGCTGAGTTTGTCATATTGAAAGATATGTTGTTTAAGGGTCATGTTTCCTCACTGTTCTTTCTGGCAGCTATTCTTCCCCTAAAGGTGTGATTTTGGTGAGTTGCTTCTGCTCTTACCTGGAGGAAGATAAGTTCCACTAATACTGGCGATAACTTTTTGGCTCATTGGAATCTTTTTCCCACCTTTGCACTGTGTGTTTGCCATGCTGTAAGCAATCTCAGATAATGAATATTACAGGCTTTTTTTCGTTTCTTTCTTATTATTGCCAAGGGTTTGGTTTCTAGTTGTTACCATATTTCTGCTCTGTTTTCTCTTCTCTTCACTGAGCTGAAGTATAATAATCCTCATTGCACTAAGGGTTGAGAACTTTAATGAAGAAATGACCAAGGGTATTATTTTAGTAGACACATTTTATATGAGTGTCTGGATAGTACTAAATATGATGCTAGCATTTACATTATTGTCTGGTGTAAGGGTGATACTACCTATCAACAGACTCGCTCTCTGAGCTGTAACATGGCTACAGCATATAGCAATACGCATTTCAGTAAGCAATCCATCAATCAGAGCTGGATTTTTCTCTTTTTCACTGTTGTGGTTTAACACAGCAGGCATCTAAATACCATACAGCTGTTTGATCACTCTCTCCCACAGTGGGATGGGGGAGACAATCCAGAAAAAAAAGTAAAATTTGTGGGCTAGGATAAAGACAGTTTAATAGGACAGAAAAGGAAGGGAAAACAGTAATAGCAATAGTAATAACAGAAAATATAAAATAATTAATGCACAATGCAATTTTTTACCACCTGCCAACCAATGCCCAGTTCCTGAGCAGTGGCTGGCACCTCCCCAGCACCACCCGCTGAAAAGTCCTTCAACAGACTTTCTAACAGCTCTTCCTCCACATAATTTAGTAATTCCCTCAGAAGTCTGAGTCAAAGTAAAATTATGCTAGTTTAATTCTGGACATTACATCCTTGGGACACAGGCAACCAAACTCCATGGGGAGAAGGAATCTTGAGGAGTTTACAGAAGGGGTGACAAGGAGAAAAAGTTACGGTGTTAATCAGTTGAATGTGCTAACTTCTCACATCCAGGCAGTAATCCTGCTGTTTCTCACTGAAAATCATAGAATCATAGGGTCATAGAATCATTTGGTTGGAAAAGACCTTTAAGATCATTGAGCCCAACTGTACCTGTCCACTACTAAACCATGCCCCTAAGCATCTCATCTACCCATCTTTTAAATACCTCTAGGGATAGGGACTCGACCACTTCCCTGGGTAGCCCATTCCAGTGCCTGATAACCCTTTCAGTGAAGAAATTTTTCCTAATATCTAATTACCACGTCCCCTGGTGCAGCTTGGGACCCTTCCCGCTCATCCTATTGCTTGTTACTTGGGAGAAGAGACCAACGGCCACCTCACTACGACCTCCTTTCAGGTAGTTGTAGAGGGAAATAAGGTCTCCCCTCAGCCTCCTTTTCTCCAGGCTAAGCAACCCCAGTTCCCTCAACCTCTCTTCATAAGACCTGTGCTCCAGACCCCTCACCACCTTCCTTGCCATTCCCTAGACACATTCCAGAAACTCAATGTCCTTGTTGTAGTGAGGGACCCAAAACTGAACACAGTATTCGAGGTGCAGCCTCACCTCTGCTGAGTACAGGGGCCCTTCTTGTAAATGGATGTCACATTTGCAAACCTCCAGTCAAGTGGAACTTCCCCAGTCATCCAGGACTAATGAAAGATGATGGAAAGGGGCTTGGTGAGCACTTCTGCCTGTTACCTCAATAACTTTGAGTGTACTCCATCTGGTCCTATGGCCTTGTGTATGCCTAATTGGCCATGCAGGTCATGAAACATTTCCTCCTGGATCATGAGAGCTTTGTTCTGCTCCCTGTCCCTGCCTTCTGGCTCAGGGGACTGGTTACCCAGAGAACACCTCACCTTACTATTAAAGACTGAGGCAAAGAAGCATAAGAGGTTTCAGTTGAATATGAGGAAGAACGTCTTTACTTTGAGGGTGACAGACCACTGGATCAGGCTGCCCAGGGGGGTTGTGGAGTCTCCTTCTCTGGAGATATTCAAAACCTGCATGGACGATGTCCTGAGCAGCCTGCTCTAAGTGAACCTGCTTAAGCAGGAGGGCTGGACTAGATGATCTTCTGAGGTCCCTTCCAACCCCTGCCATTCTGTTATTCTGTGATACCTCAGCCTTATCCTCATCCTCCATTGCTTTACTGCATCCAGTAAAGAATGGAGATTCTCCTTGGCTCTCCTTTTGTTGTTAATGTATTTATAGAAACATTTTTTATTACCTTTCACGGAGTTGGCCAATTTAAGTTCTAGTTGGGCTTTAGACTTTCTAATTTTCTATATGCATGACCTCACAACATCCTTGTAGTCCTCCTGAGATGCTTGCCCCTTCTTCCTAAGCTCATAGACCTTCCTCTTTTTTTTCTGAGATTCAGCCAAAGCTCTCTGTTCAGCCAGGCTGGTTTTCTTCCCCACCAGCTCATCTTTTGGCACATGGTGATGGCCTGCTCTTGCACCTCCAGGATTTCCTTCTTGAAGGGTATCCAGCCTTCTTGGGCTCCTTTGCCCTTCAGGACTGCCTCCTAAGGAACTCTGTCAACCAGCCTTCTAAACAGTCCAAAGTCTGCCCTCTGGAAGTTCAAGGTGGCAGTTCTGCTGACTCCTCTCCTTCTCCAAGAATCAATATTTCTATCATTTCATGATCACTGTGCCCCAGGCGTCCTCCAACCATCACATCACCCACAAGTCCTTCTCTGTTCACAAACAATAGGTCCAGTGAGGTGCCTTCTCCTGTTGTCTCACTCACCAGTTGTGTCAGGAATTTATCTTCCACACACTCCAGGAACCTCCTAGACTGTTTCCTCTCTTCTGTATTTTACTTCCAGCAGACATCTGGTAAGTTGAAGTCCCCCACAAGAACAAGGGGTAACGATTGTGAGACTTCTCCTGGTTGCTTGTGGAATGCTTCATCTACCTCTTCATCTTGGTTGGGTGGTCTGTAATAGAGTCCCACCATGATATCTGCCTCGTTGGCCTTTCCCCTGATTTTTATCCATAAACACTCAACCCTATCATCACCATCGTTGAGATCAAGGCAATCAAAACACTCTCGAACATACAGGGCTACCCCACTGCCTCTCCTTCCTTGCCTATCCTGTCTGAAGAGTTTATAGCCATCCATGGCAGCACTCCAGTTATGTGAGTTGTCCCACCATGTTTCTGAGATGGCAACTATATCATAGTTTTCCTGCTCCACGATGGCTTATAATTCCTCCTGTTGCCCATGCTCTGAGCATTGGTATATGAGTACTTCAATTGGGCTAACGATCCCGATCCTGCTACTCTTCTGAGGGGAGAAGTCTTAATTCCTAAGTGACAAATCACAGTTGTTACTAACCTGTCAATAATCTTTGCATTTTGCTGCCACTTGGATAACTATCTGCCACTTCCTCTGAGGTGACAGACCAAAGGACCTCACTAGGACTATGCAGTCCTTTTTGTCTGAAGTGGTTCTTGGATGCACTACTGGAAGGCAGAACAGAAAAGAAGTTTCGTGTGTTCCCAAGTCTGATTTTTAAAGCAAAGACTTTACTACCCTAAACAGCTATAAACACAGTCTCATCTTTTTGATTCACAGATAGGAATATCAGATCTACTAGCTAGAGCTAAATGTGAAACCATGCAAATTTGCTTATATATAATATCAGACAGGGTTACTGCCTCACCTAGATTTTATGAAAAATGTAATTCCTGAAGGTAGCACTCTTCTTTTTCTAATTCTATAAATTAGGTTTTTTTCTTTTTATTGACATATATGAAACTAGCATATAGATTCATAAGAGGAGACAAACTCAGTGGTATTTCTGTAATTATTTAAAAGTTTGCTTTACTCATTTTCAGGCTAGATAGATACCCCTTACAAAACCAGTGCCAAAATGAAGGCAAAGGATCTGCTGGAACTTGAATTAATTTAAAAATATATACAGCTATCTGGTATTTGGTGCTATCTATGGTACTGGGAATTACACTTTTAATGGATAGACCTTCATATCAGAGAGAAGACACTGAAGAAGGGATACTGCAGCAGCATATGTTCTGTTAAAGTAGTTAATACTGCCTGACTGTAAAGATAAAATGGATTGCTATCAAGCACCTTGCGCTAGAAGTGATTAAAAACATGACACCCCTCTTCCCAGCTTACAATGGTGTGTTCATTCAGTTTCTGAGTGAGAATTAGGGGACTATATAGAAACACATTATTTTTCAAGAATGGACTGAAGCACTTTGCTATTTGTCTTCCTAAAAAGGAGAGGAACTCCATGAGAGAAGGAAACTGTGCCGGCTCCTTTCCAGCTATAGGAAATCAGAAGTGGTAGTGAGAACCTTACAAGAATTTCAACGCGCACACTCCCAATAGTTTACTTTCTAATTCTTTAAGCATCTCTGATGAGGGTGGCTTGATGGCTATACTATGGTCATTGAAGAGTTTACAACTGAGATGTTGAAACCCAGACAAAATTATGGAGAGGAGTTCAGATTGGCCTGTGACTAAAATGATGCTCAACTTTACTTAAATGATTGCCTATTTATGTGAACAATCCCTATGAAAATTCATCCTTTTCTTTTTGTATGGTGAAAGCATGTTCAAATTATGTCAGTAGTCTTTTATAAGCATTTTGCATGTTTAGCCATAAATGGTTTTCTATATGAAAAAAGGAATTTTGTTCTACTGGCCAGACTAGAAACAAAAAAAAGGAAGCTGATTTTATGCATATTTAAAAATAGAGCATGGTATTTTGTAGCTGGTGTTTGTTCACTGTAATTGTGTTCAAAACTGGGCTGGGCACCCTGAGGCAAGGACAAGAAAGCAATTTATTTAGCTGATATAGTCTCTGAGAAGCCAAGTAAGGTTTACATCATTTGTGAATTCTTGATACCAACCTAAATTTAAAAGAGTTTTAAGAAAAGAAGGGCTTATCTGCAGTCATCTGAAATTCTTTTGCATGGGCAAATAAATAATGCCCTAGATATGCCTTAAATATCTGTATGAAACAAAGAAACAAAAAATCATGTATAAATATTCAGTGAATATCTTGTCCTTTTTGAGGAGTGATGAGTATAAATAACCATCATCACCAGATCTGTTGTTGCTGAGGTGTTTTTTTTTAAGACCACCCTCCACTGAATCTTGAAAATTGTACATATTTGTAGTAGATCTTATAATAATTTTATAAATTAATCATGGTAAAGTTTTATATATATATTTATATTTTACAATTTGATAAATTTTATTCACATATTTATAAATGAGCATTGGAATATTTGTTATCTTATTTAGGAGTGTCAAATATTCTATCTGAGGAAACCTTTTCTGTTTTGGCCTAAAGAAAAATAAATAAACATAAACAAAACCAAACCCATAATCTTAATTTCTGCTGTCCACTCAACTACCATTTGAGTCGCGTACAGCTGAAAGACAGGAATGCACTTCAAGAAATGATCTAATGTAAGCCCAGGCATTAATTCTGCATCCCTACAGTCACTGTCAGAGACATTTGACTAATCTGTGCATTGAAAATGTCTTGTAAAGAAGACTGAGATTGGCTCTACCAGCACTTCAGTACCCTTTCCATCATACAGTTTTTTCCTGTAGCTTTCCCTAAGCCTTCACTGCTGTCATCAGAACACAGGTGTTGTCAGCCTCTGCTCTGAAAAAGTATGGCTGAACAACTCATGCTCTAATACCTGATTTAAAACAGTATGAGAATGGCAATGAGCTTTTCAGACAGAATAATAGAGTTCATATCCAGATAGCCTCATGAAGGATTCACCTGTCTAAGCATATCTGTCTAGTATAATTATTAGATGCCCTACTAGTTTCTGAGACACCTGCAGATGAGGCTGGGAATCTAACTTAAAGGAGTCTAGAGAGGTGTCTATCATGAGACTAGACTATATTGACCATATTATGGTGGAGATCTAGATTCCTAGCTCACATGTAGATATACGTATTGAATTTATTTAAATTTAGGTGAAATAAATCCCACCCCATTTATCCAAATCCCAGTCCCTTAGGTACATGCCAGTGAGCATATGCAAGTCACCTGGCTTTTGAGACTCCTGTCTGAGATTTTACTTTATTGTAAATCCCAGAGTCCAAAGTAGGACTCTCAAGCTAAGGAGTTTATTTTTCATGTTATCATGTTATATGAATGTCTGAAGGAAGCCAAAGCTAGTTATGGCCTATATATTGACAGCAATTGAAAATGATTATATGTAATGTTTCTAGTTTTTCAACTGGACCAAGGAAAGCCAATATTCAGAACCCTGTTCTGCTTGTGAAAGATTGTGAACACAGATGTAGGTTTTCCAAGAAAAGTGCCTAAACATTATCAATAGAAAGTGCAACTATTCCAATCTGAAAACAACAAAGTGCTTGGGTTTTACATGCCTTCAGATATAAGAGATGTGAGTTTAAATGATTGCTACAAATCACCTAAAATAAAAATATCACAGGTGAAAATAATATTGTTAAGGCTCAGTCTGTAGGTCCTACTGAATAGCTGGTATTATAAATCAAAATTGAATTAAGGACAGTAACAGGTTATTTTCTCCTGCCTATGATAACTTTTACATGACTGTTCATAATAGTCAATAGTTCAGCAATTCTCTCTGTCTTTCCTGAGTAAACGTAATTGTTGTTGCCAGGTAGAAGCAATACGTAATGTAATAAACAAGTGTCTATTTGGTGTCTTCTACTATGAGAGAGTCCTGTTCTTTTGAAAAATATACAGCAAAAATCCTACAGAAAATCTTAAGAAGAATATTAAAGAAAATCCTCATATTTCTGTGAAGAATTTGTAGTTTAATAGCATTAGTTGCTCTTAAATGACATGGTAGTGTGCATAGAACTGCTGTAATGAAAACTAATAATTTAAAATGTAGTTTATGCAGGACTGTTTATGCTTGACTGATAAGGCAATGACAGGATTGATAAAAATGATAGGAGACACACCCTTTTAGCTAAAAATTGGTGAACCTCACAGCTTATTGAAGAAAAAGGGCTTTATGGTAATTGGTCTTGCTTGACTACACAATATGCAACTCATAAACCCCCCTATTAATCTACCTTTTTATATGTTTATTAACACGGTTATCCAAAGTGTGAAGTATCACTGTAGACTTAACTCCAGACATACACAACTATCCTCTGCCCTGAATGAGTGCCTAGGGATGTAATGAAACTGAGGCCTGAATGTGACTCACTATACTTAAAAACTAATAATTATTAGTCTTCTCACTTACACACAAATCAATGAGAAAAATATCGTGACTAACCTAGAGAGGTAAAAAAAGATGTCAGGAGGTCTTTAGTGCTAGAAGCTCCTACTATAATGACTCTCAGACAGGCTTGAAATCATATGCTTGACTATATATGCAGTTCCCTTCTATAATGGCTATACAAGTTAATCTCAGATAAATATGCAATATATGATTTTCGTATTTAAAAGCATCTCAAGGCTCATTAACTTCACACAGTTCACACAATAATTTTAGACAGTTTTAAAGCTTTTAAAATAATTAGGTTTTATAAATTTATCAAATAAATTACTTGATTGAATAATTCTATTTGGTCTAAGAGGCAAAAAATAAAAAATAAATTCTGATTTCTTCCATTGCAGTTTGTATGAACTTCCATTCATGTGAAAGAAAATCTCCAGCTTAAATTGACAGGCCAATTAGACTGAGAATTTTACAGTTACATTTACAGGTATCTGAGAAGTAAAATGATGAGCAAAATTCAGTTTTACATAATTTCAATGACAATTGTCAGTAGTTATTATCTATTATTATTGATGTGCCAAATATATCCTATATAAAGAACTTATAGCTTTATGGGTTTTTTTTCAAATTATCTTCCATTTTACTCTTTATAAATCCATTGAAACTAGTCATAATTCTAGTATGGGAATTAGGGAAGTTTCTGTTAAGTTTTTGATCTTTGATGAAAAGAAAATTAAAAAATCTTCTTAGTTATCAAATCTAAGAGAGTATTTCTTTGTAGCCTCATAAAGAATTTTGGTGGTAAATTGGTCAGGGCCAGAGGTAGACAGGCCTGGCAAGTGTGGGGATCATGCAGTGTCACAGCATTTCCCATAATGTGGAAAGAAGTGTATGGCATTCTTCAGGGAAGACTAACAGTAAAAAGGGACCTCTACAGCACTCTTCACTAATTCCCATGCTATGCCGGTAACTATGCTACGTTCAGCTTGCATACAAATTATACGTGTGTATAATTATGAGAAACAATTTAATAATATAAAATTATTAGATTGCCTCTAAATGTTTGCTGACTTGCATTTTTAATGGGTAGAGCTTGTAGCAATTTTGATATGTCAGCCACCTTTTTTATTCTTATATTTAACTATTTCTGACTGTACTGTACTTTGAAACTATGTATGATTTAATTAAAACAGGTATCTGCAAAATACAGTGGCAGGTAATAGCAAAGGGGGAGAGAGTTAAAAACTTCTCAGAGACTACATCGACTAGCAACAGAAAATATTTGTTGAACCAGCAAAATTTTTCAAGTTCATAAAATATTTTAAGATACAGGTACCATAGTCATGATTTATAAAATTCAGTGATGATTTTTGTCAATATGTATCTTAAATAAATCTATTTAGTGCCCAAATTTTAGCAGTTTATAATAAAACTTTTACTTTTTTTTTTTTTTCATTTCAGTAAAGTGGGACCAAGCATGCCTTTGAGGAACATGAGAAAGATTCTGAAAGCATTTTCCAGTTTTATAAGAAATCATCTTGGACTTGTGTCATGGATGGAGTGAGAGGGAGGCAAAAGTAATATGGTTTATTGGTGTGAAACAGTGAGTTAACAAAGGTCAGTGGTAACTGTGACAATAGTTTATAATAGATTCAATGGCAAAGTACACTGTTATTTTCTGCATAGAGGACAGGGTCAGACAAAACTGTCAGGGAGACCCTCCCGTTGAGTCATGAGGTTCAGAAAAGATCCCCTTGCTTTCTAAACTCCCTCAGAGAGGAGTCTAGGTGCGGCTGGATCCAATCCTAGTCCCACAGTTGATCAATGGTTTATGTCTAAAGGATTATATATGCGCAATCAATCCTTTATGTCACTTAGCTAAGATTTCCAAGGTAGCATGCTGTTAGTCACTTACCGAGAATCTGTCGTGGTAAGGAATCTCTCAGCCTCGAGGAGTAACCTTGAGAGGCGTCCCTGCTCAAGGGGAGATCCTGGCGTGCAGCCCGCTGCCGTGCAGGAGAGCTCCAAGGGCTCTTGGGCTGCTCACTATTGATGGGGGTAAGATAATTGGCTCATAGTCATATTTGCATACTGACCACTGTGCTTAGATGGGCACATTCCACAATAGCCCTTGGCTATTGCATTGTTATCTGTCTCCCCCCACATCCAGTGGGTGCATCCTTCAGGACCAGACACATCTATCACCACCGTTACAGGTGATTATCACTGGAAAGAGGTCAAGGGAGGGGGAGTCAGAGGTGAGGGGGGAGCACACCACCACAACTTGGTGTAGTGACAGAAACCCAGACTGTTCTGTACTTAGATGTATTACAAAATAAGTATGTCAGGTAGCTTCAGGCAGAGCTGCAGTGCTAAAAGTACGGTGAAAGGAATCTATAAAGAGGGGTAGATATGCATAAAGTCCTTATGGCTAGAGCTACATTTCTGCTTCACAGAAGGGTGGGAACAAAGTGTTTGAAGCAGAGATGGGGGGGAGAGAGAGAAGGCTGCTCCTTCCTTTTCTTCCCAGATACTAGGTTAAATACTGAGTGTTATGCTGCTTCTCAGTCTGACTGCAACTTCTTTATGTGGTACTAATTAATTTAACAAGTGTTTCAGCTTGACCTCTGAAGTCATGGAGGTTTGGAGAAAATAAAAAGACAAAAAAGCTGCCCACTAAAAACCGCACAGAAGAAGGATAGCAGAATGAAAAGGGCAAAGCTTCTTCCTAAAGGAACGAAGATCCTTTCACTTATTTCCAGCCTAAACTTGCTTCCTACAGACCTTGCACTGAAGAGATTGTCTCAGCAGTAGGCTTCATCAAGAGGCTTTATTAGGTTGCTGCAGATTAGGGAAACTGTATTTAATTCAAAAGCCATTCACAATTTCCATCTTCTCTGTGAGATAACTCTTTTGTCCAGTCTTCCTTATGTGAACATATACACTAGGGAAATATCTTTTTCTGTATAACATCATTGTGGTTTTAAATGTTTATATATTCATAGATATTCATCATGCTAGCAATTTAGATTCAGATTTTGCATTTTCCCTTCGGGGAATATTAAAAGTTTATTATGCTTCATAGATGTTTGATAAAAAATACTGAAAGAGAAATCTGAAGATTTATTTTTAAGTAAAGTTTTGAGGCATGAAAAAGAACTTCACCAGAACTATCAAGTGAGGTTTGCATACAAATTTTTACAAGAGAAATAACAGACATGAATCTTGTCCCTTTGAGACATGTAAGTTTAAAAATCTTAAGCTCTCAAAATACAATTTTAGGAGAAAAAAGCTTTTCACACTGACGTAGTATATAACATTTCCGTTGAGTTTTATATGTCAAGCATATTGTTAAAAGTTGAAAAGCTGAGTTCCAAAAATAAAGGAGAATTAAAATCACATTACATATATAAATATATAAAGACTATCTGTCTTTATTTGTAGCAGAATTAATACGCAACTGGTATAGTCCTCTGGTTGCAATTTTTTTTTTTGTTATCTTGTATTTTAAAAATTGTTTTGAATTTTGAGTCTTGAATTTTTAATTAGGGCTTTCAAGGAAACAGAAGTAATGCCTTAACCTTTCCAATTTCCAACATCTCTCTGACATCTGATTTACCCATTGAGTCTATTTTGTGTGTGTGTGTGTATACATATTTATATACAGTTTCTCACTCCAAATGACTGAAATGGGAAGACCTTTTTTAATAATGAGGTATTCTTCTGGGAAATTATTAAGGTGAGCAGAGTGCGCCTTAGTTCCTTAAACAGCTCTTGAAGAATTCTCAAGGAGACAAATGGATCAAACCATTTTCTTAAAAATATAAGAAGAAATACAATTTTCTTTTTGAAAATCATTTTGCTTTCTGGTTTTTTTTTGTTGTTGTTGTTGTTTTTTCTGTGTTATGGTTTCTATTCTCTATCCTGTTAATATCACCATACCTGATACAGAGGCTTGTGATTTTTCTGCATTGCAAAGGCATTTGACGGCTTCAGCAGCATCTGTAGATGTAACATCTAACCCTTCAGGAGATTCTTCAACATTTAATCCTGGAGTCTTTAAATCATTAACTGAAGTTCTAAGTTATCAAATTCCAGAAAGTTACTGACACCCCCCCTTCTGTGATCACTGTTCTGCAAAAGAACCAAGATTCCTCTGTGTGTGTAGTTTTCCTGCCCACCCCCCACCCCTCCAAGTGATTGTAAGCACACAAATTTTTCTGCTTCATTATTATTTATTAACTTTTTTTTTTTTTTGACAGACTACATGAGTTCTAACTGTTTGGCATGAACTTTTTGTAGAGCTGACCTTTTTCAAATGTCTAAGATCAACAGGAATTGTTGAACAATGTTCAACATTTACATACGATAATGTATGTTCAGCAGCAGATATTTATTCTGTAGCATTTGAATAGTTCTTTAATTTATAATTGTCATTTAAATATTACCTCTACTAAGTCCTATGTAGGAAAGCTCAGTGTTGAGAATCAGGTTATCTTCTGATCCTAATCAAAATATAATTCAGGCAGGCTACCTTTAAGCCATGGTCTCAACATTTACTTTAACCTGAGATGACTTTATTCATCCTGCATCAGCTACATGGCTGGAACTTTCCTGTATCAAATGTCACTGAACTGATAATACTTTGTTATTCTGAGGACTGATAGCTAAGCAGAACTACTGCAATCTAAAATTGTCCTGTGGAGCTTAAGGGATTAATTTAGAAAGGATATTATCAATCTGATAATGGGATTCATTCTGTAATTTGATATAATCCTTTTTATAAAAAAGGGATTGTGTAACCCTCCTGCTAAGACTTGACAGACAGCAACAAGGGCTAGAATAAAATTTGGGGGCTTGCTTCTAAAACACCATAGCAAGCATCTATCAGGAAACCTGGGATAGTTGTATTAAGCTTTTGGTACTCAAATAACTAAGTCTCCCATATGCAGACATGAATTAAAGTTTAATTAATAATATATTTTTTAAAGGCATATACGAACACTAACAAAGATATAAATAAATAAGCAGGGTAATAATAACTAGTTCTTGATATATAATCATAACAGTTTTATAGTCTTTCCTGTGCAAAGGCAAGCAATAGATCATCTAGTTGACTTGCCTTCCTGCAGTAACCTTCATTTACATTTTAAGGTTTTGAAAACCTTCAAGTGGGAATTGCTTTTGCTAGCTGACACATGCACATAACCTCTTCTGGTAGAAGTTCCTTGTTCTAGCAGTTACCACTGCCCATCCTTTATGCTGTTCCTATGTCTTCTAACCATAGGTCTACCAACTCTACACTCTTCCAGCCCCTCTAGAAAACTCCAAAATATTTACTAACATTTTTAATGTAGTTAAAAATAAAAACTGTTATTATATTGTATTTAAAAGAATATGCGCAGTATTGGAAAATACATTGGAAAATGCCATCTCCCATCACACAGGAGGTACATGCACAACTTCATCCATTTCCTACTAGTTTAAAGGAGACTTACAGAAAAGCTGCTGATTTCTTTGCCTCTGGGGCTTTTGCACGCCAATAACATAAGCTATTTCTTTAGGCTGAATGGCATTTGACCTTACTACACTTAGGTAGAGTTAAATGGCTTAGAATTCCATGCACTGCTAATACTGCAAACACTTATGCTATAGCTGGCTTTTTAACAGG
>NW_009260687.1:374574-415664 GCF_000687185.1 Egretta garzetta
CTACCCATTGGCCTTTGAATTTATTTTGTTTCCACAACCTCACCTGTTGCTCAAGCTACTTCCTTTTTAGGGTCCTCTTTTCTGGAGTTTTCTGAAATGAGGTTGGAGGATGGGAGGGTTTTGTATACAGTTTAAACTTCAGCCATCAGGTTTACATGTAGTTAGTGCTTCTAGTCGTTTGCACTTATAAAATCTGTAAATTGGAATTCTCTGGAGTTAATGTGTTTCCTTTACTAGGTGCAAAGAGTGGCCGACAGAAATAAAAGGCAGCTTAATGTTCTGCACGTGCATTAAGAAATATTTCGCCCAGAGACAGAGAAGTACCTCTTCCATCCCCTTACCCTCCAAGCAGCATTCATTCATGACAACAAATTACTGAATATGAGATGGCCAGATTGTAGATACATAGTTGAAAGCCTATAAACCACATATTTCTCAGTGAGATTAATCAGTAGAGTATCCATTTAAATGGATGTAATAGTGCTCTAAAAGAAGAAGGTGGATTTAGTTCAACTGAGTCAATATTGTTTCTTTGGAAGCATTTGCAAAGCGTGTGATTATCTCTCTAGAAAGCTGAAATAAGGGTCTTTATAATCACTGTCCATCAGCCTGACTCTTTCCAGTAGACTCCTTAAGATTATGAAAACTCGCAAAGTATAGGCCTTTTTAACTGCATTTCTACAGAGTGCTTTCACAGATTATGTGACATTACAATGCAGAAGGCAGTGTTTAAAAAAAAAAGATGACGACATTTCTGCAGAAGAAATCATGGGTAAAATTTAAGATATTCAGTTCTTTTCCCATAATAAAATATATAGGTCTGACTTGCTCTTTTATGATTTTCTGCAAGTGTACATTTGCTGAATTCAGTCTAGTACTTGTGTAAAGTTAGTGTAAAAAATGAAGGATCATAGTATTTTTAATTTCTGATCTGCTAAGTTGCTTTCCATCCTTCAGCCGAATTTAGATGGTTTGTCAGCTGAATCTGCATTTTTAGTTGCAGCGGCAGATGTAATGAGAGCTATTACTGCCTCTCAGATGTGACAGCCATCAGCTCTCAATCCTCTAGTGTGCTTATTGTATACTGATTATGAAGTAAGTAAAGCAAATGAAAAGGACACTGCTAAGGTTTTTGGCTTGAACATTTCTATTTAGAAGGTCAATTCTTGCCTGATATTCAACATCAAGCATATGGTCCAGACAATTCCCTACAGATTTTCTTGACACTGTTAGAAATATATGGTAGGCAGGTTCTTTTATACAAAGCTAGGACATCTGTTAATGCTGTTCTACATTCGTGTACTCCTAAACCAACAAATCAGAAGGGAGCACTGTGATCAGGTCATAGGGCAACCCTAAATTAAATTGTAATTAATTAATTTGAACTGCAGTGAATGAATAAGGGCAAAAATCCTCTCATCCCCATCTGTGTTCCTATAGGACATCCATGCTGCATGGAGGTAGTTTTGATTAATATGTGCAATTAATTGCATGTAGGAAGAAGGGGTCTAGAAAGAAATATCATGATAGATTAAAACTTTTTTTTTTCTTTTTCTGTTCTTTCAATAGGCATAAGAAAGTTCTGTATTGCCAGTTCCTACTAATAACATTTTGTTTTTAAATAGAAAAGCAGGAAATAGTCTTTCTTCAATAAAGTGACAAAGTGAGCTAATACGTTAAGGAAATCTCAAAGAAATTTTCATTAAAAATGCCATTTCAGATTAAATGAATATAATATGATACTACACAGCTGGGATATAAGAGTTTTACTAAGGAAAAAATATTTTAAATAAAATAACATACCGTTACATAATGTGTCTGTATCAGTGCACTTGCTCAGGCATACAAGCATATGTGAAGTACTGAAAAACAAAGCAAACCAAACAACTGGAAATATTTAATACACTTTTTAGTAACAAAGTTACAGTTGTCTTGATAACCTGTGAGAATTTTGCCCATGGTCCCTCTCAGATTCTCAGCCATCACTAGCGTGGTGGATAGGCACGAAGTAGTTTTCAGTATGAAGAAAAAGATCTAGTAGTAACTACTTTATAGGTGCTCTTGAAGCCTGCTGACTCATTTAAAACATCACTCTCTGTATGCTTGACTTCTATTATTACTTATTCTCCATTATTCTAAATCAAGTAGTTTGGCAGAAAGTGAAGAGTCAATCACTTTAAAAAAAAACTGACAGTCTTATTTTGCTAAGAGTTTCCCCTTATTTCAGCAGAAATTGAGAGAATGCTTGTGCAATACTGCCATTAACAAGATAACCAGTCTTACTTGAAAAGCAAGCATAAAACATCAATAATTATCAATTTTGAAAAAAGACACTATTATTCACAAAGAGGCAGGAAATAATTAAAGACCTGATGAAAAAAAAAAAAGTCTAAGCTTCTTGACATAGTTCACCTAGACTTTGCACTGTGTTCCAACATCTTCATATTCTTCAGGCTGGATTCTGGCTCTAACTTCCCACCTGTAAAATCCCATTTTCAACTCTCTCTATGAAATGAAAATAACTGATGATATAAAGCCAAGAGAAAGAAATATGCTTCAGTGTCCCTTTAGGATGTGGGGGATATGTGCTAAACACTGTGACACTGTATGTCTTAGAGACAGTAGAATCCCACACTTATGATGGTATTGTTAAATAAAGGAGGGCTGGGGACTGGTCCTTGCTCCGAACCCAAAGGACAGCAAGCTGGTTTGCACCTACACTGCTGAGGAGCGGGCTTTTCTGTGGCGTACTTGTTTTGAAGAGAGCTCTTTAGGATAGCTCTGACAGCGAGCTGACAGTTAAATATTATGTGTAAGGAATTCAGTTTAGGCATCCTAAGAAGCCATGTCTGTGGTTAATTTTGGGCATGACCTAGAAAAGAAAATTACAGCTATAGTAGGATTTCTACTGGACTGTGCTTGGTACAAAAATGTGATTCAGACTGAAGCCGAGTCAAGACCAGTATTTCTAACTGGAGTGTTATTAGCTGCCACTTGATATAAGAGAGCCTGGAATATTGTGTTTTATAGGGAAAAAAAAAATCTCTTCCAAGGTATATTCTGATCAAGTTCTTCAAAAGCTTGTTTATATATTTCATTTACAGGGATGAACATTGGATCAAATCCCTAAGAGTGTGATTTCTGAGCTCACCCACTATTCAACCTTAATATTTGGTGCCAAATTGCTTCTTTAAGTAATCTGTTAAATGAGTGTGACTTTTATCGGGTAATTTATTCTCTTGGATTTGAAATTGAAGTTTGGCAATAATATCCCTAAATGGAAACTGGAAAATATTAGAATTGACAGTTAAAAATTATTATAAATTCTTTACGTTTTGCTGACATTGAATTCCTACTAAATATTTCAGTATCTTAAAATTGGCTAACCCACTTAACATTTTACTTTACACATTATGTGGATTCACAGAACAGTGCTTATATACAATTGAAGTAGGTACCACAGAAAATGGCAGGTTGAAGAGACTAATAAGATTATGTTTGATTTTCTCCAAATATAACTTCCTTTGTTGTGCTAAATAGCACTTTGACAAACAACATATTTGACTGTCAAAGTGTCTCTTGTTATTTTGAAATAATTATAAAAGGAAATCAATATTGTGAATATTCTGAACCATTCAGATGATTTCATATTGATATTGCTTCCCTCAAGAACTGGAAGCCACTTTCCAAATACGTTCATGTTTTAAAAAAGAACAGATTTTCTATGTAAATTAATATCTAGTTCCATATTCTGCAGAATTTTAAGTGGCTGAAATTGCTTATTCACTGCTGGCACGTTGTAAAGAGGAGAAAGTCGCATGGGAATTCTTGAGTAAATCATAAAATATATTTCAGTAAAAGTTTGCTGAAAATGTGAGAAATGTATTTTCCACATTAACTAAATTTTATTCTTTTATGTATTGCAATAGAGGTGATAAGTTTAGAAATGACTTGCTTTCTTGTATGGGAAATCTCGGATGTAAATCTCATTGCAATGATTTACAATCATGCGGAGGTGGCAGTCTGCAACTTTGAAACAACATAATTCAGTGTAGATGAATGACAACTCCACTTGGATGGACAGCTATGTAAAACAGAGCCTGTCACTGTTCTCTAACACTGAGGCCAGTCTGAATGTCTTCATGATACTTGACTGTGGGTTTCCTCCAGGACATATGTGGTGACCCTAAGGCATAAGAGCAATTGTGTGTGCATGTTACTTGGGAGTGTCTGCACTAAGGAGAAGCTGTGCCTTAGCCCAATACTTGCTGGAATAGTGTTAAAGGGCTACAGAGGATGGAGGGAGTAGAAATTGATGCAGTCTTGTCCATACCACCTTTTCAAAGAAGTAGTTATAAAGGTCCAAAATGAGCCAGGAACTGTGTTCTTCACATGGAATACGCCTATACTATTAAATAAGGTCGTCTGACCTTAAAAACAAGTTGCACAGCTTGTGTCTATGTTGATCAAACAGGGTGGCCATAACAAAGTTATCTATTAGGAATAATCTGTTACATGCAGATTTTTGTCTTGGCTGACCATTGGTTCAAGACCACAAGTTTACAACAGGCTAAAATTGGATGAAGAGCAATGCCAAGCATTTAACAGTATGGAAATTACATACCAGCGCTAAAAGCAGTGGCTTGTCCCTGTTTCATTTATAAATATATCCATAGAAACCAGGGGTAAAGTTTAATGTAAACTTTAATGCATCCACATTTACACAACAGCGAGTGCTAAACCCTTCCACACAATTTCAGTCACATACCTGAAAGGTCATCAACAGTGAAGTCAGACTGATCCCTGTCAGTGTGGGCTTTAGACAGGCTGGCATAGACAGTGAGATCAGGTGGACCTACTTTAGTTAAGTATACACAGTTAGAATGAATCTAGGCTTCTGTGAATTTTCTTAGTCTATTTTAGGGTAAAATCAAACATATGAGTTTTCAGAGGCAATTTAAACTTTCCGTTTTTGACCTAGCTGTTAGCAGGATCAGATGTACTCAGTCACTGTGGCTGGAAGTCATCTAACCAAATGTGGATATCAAAATATGAGCTAAGCATTTTAAATTTTTTTGTAAACAGCAGAGATGAAAAGGCACTGCGTGCTCATTTCAACTGTCTAAACATAGACATCTTGGGCCATTTTAGAGCTTTAGGATGTCTATTTGCATAGGGCTGGCATATGTCAAAAGAAGCCTGTTACAAGTTGCAACCTTTAGAAGTAGCAGGTGGTGATGAGATAGAATATTTTAGTATATCTGAAGTGGCATTAGATACTTAAGATTAGGAACTGACTGTGACCTTCCTGCACAAAATTAATCTGGTATATTTAGATTAGAATGTTACATTAGCCATTGGATTCAAATCCATATTAGAATGATATGTGTTTGCTTGTTTAGCTGTACCTGTTTGGTCAGATGAAACCTGGGTTTCACAAAAATGACTGCTGTGTGACACTTAGGGAATGACCACCCTAACTTTCTAAATTGTCTTTGTAGACTAACTTTAAGTAAAAGTTACCAGGTTTTCATAGATGTCTGTGGTAATTTTTTTTTTTTATCATTATTTTATAAAGGAGTTACTGGGAATGATTCCATTATTTCTGAAGCTCTGGCAAAAGCTAATTGTTTTATTGACTTCATTGCATCTAGATTTTGGACTCGAGTCTGGTATTGCAAAGCTAAGTAAAAGTCAAATTAAGACTTACAACGCCGAAAGGATTCATTAATGAAACTTCTTATTAATACTGTTCCTGTATCACCATAAACTGATTTCAGAGGGATTTTGCTTGAATAAAGGTGCCAGGCCAGGGACATCTTGCCATCTTATAGTTTTTATGCTGTTGTGAAGTACTATAATGAGCTATACTGTAGTATATTCTCACTAGACAAAAGAAAAATAAGCAACCCAAAACTTTCTGTACAGAAAATATTCTTGATTCTGTCCCCATTCTCCTTATTTTATTCAGAGTACTTTCAGATTCTGAGTACTTTGAGATATATCTACTTTTTTTTTAAATGAAATTTTCCAACGTAAAGATTGCAAGATTGCAAATAATAGGCTATCATTTTTTTTATTATCACATTTGTGTGCTTTACCTTCTCTGTAGTTATTTAAATTGAGGGTCATTTTATTTGAATCTGAGTGAGAGTAAAAGGGCTAACTCCTCCTGCCAAGAAACAAATTAGCTTTTTACATTGTTTAATAACTGCATCCAGTTCCAAATGCCACCAAACAGCTATTACACAGCAAGCCCCTTGAACAAAAACTCAATGATGCGTAACACACTCGATTAGATGTATTCTTTCCTGAAAGGGCCATTATTCTTAGTAGGCATATTTCATTACTGTTAATCTGAGTCTACGTCTATGCATCTATAACCTAATAACTCCATCTGAATTGTCTAATGTTATCTAGCTAATCTTAGGATAAGTATTCTCACATTTGAGGTTTGTCTTGGGACATTTTTGAGCCTGAAGAACTGTACTGTGTTCTCTGTTGCTGTTTCTTAAAACTAAAATCAATTGCACCTAGGAAGGAATAGGTTTTACTATTTTAATGCCTACTTTATTTTTCTCTTCAGTTGAAACAAACCAGTATTCTCAGCAGTTTCCAAGAAAATGCATAATTTTCAATTACTGCTTAGTATTGGTTTCTGTGCCTGGATTACTGAATGCCTTTTTCTTTAGTTAGTCTTTGCCATTTGCGAAGAGTAACATAGGTATATTATTATGAGGACCTAATCTGATGTGTGTTGCTTGTCTACATGTATTAATAAACAATATCAATAAAATATGCTTTCTAAAACAATATCAGATTGAATGAATTATTTTTCTGCTGACAATATCAATTCCTCAGTTGAGGACGATTTGCTAGTTTTATTAGAACCTGGATTTAAATATATTTCTTGATTTGTTAATGAGCAAATATAGAAAAATGTCTGCAGTTAATTTTATCGAGCTAACCAATTTACATCCTTGTATTTTACAACTCCGTAAGACACTCTTATTAGCAATTAAAAAGTTATACATTGTTATAAAGCAGTCACATAAAGTTTGCTTTAAAAAGTAATTTGGCATTATATGAAATTTATTACATTTTTCTCACATTACAATTTTGATAAATTAATTTAGAACCTTATAAAAGTATATCTTCTATGTAATAATTTCTTTGGGAAATAATGGACTAAGAGTAGAGTAAGGTAGACTACAGCATTGAAAGGACATCTAATAGCTCTTCTCATATAGTAGACTATGCACATTATATGATTTTTGGAAGGCATGCATGTACATGTCAGGATTCATGTGGCTGCTGGTATAGTACAGACTTTCCTTTTTTGCATTATCTTCAACTTCAAAACAGATCAAATTCAGCATGTTAGTAGAGTGCTTGTTGTGAAAGTGAGCGACTGTTGTGATTTTTCACTTCTCTGGAAACCTTTAACTGCTTTAGTAGTCCAGTCACCAAATAGCCCTTATGCGCCAGCATGCACTGAGAGGTGAAATCTGAATATTTATGTAGATTGGTAGAAAATGTCACCGCTAGAGAGAACTGTAATTTAAAATGGCATCTTAGTCACATGTTTCTTTAGTCTTCACATTTAGTTTGGGAGCTGGGGGGAAGGCGTATTGGTTCTAAATTAATTTTTATAACCTTCCTTCTAGGTTTGATTTTTAATTTTCATTAGTTGAAAAACTGTTACAGTCAGTTCATCTCATTTTCTTTAGTTGTTCAGAAAAAAAACCAACCATAAAATAAATAAATAAATAAGCTGTTTAGTCTTCTATAAATAATATGTATAGAGAGACTACAATCTTTAAAAGGTCAGTAAAGTTGATCTAGATAGACAACTATCTTAGGATGGAGGTGCCTATGTCTATCTGACTTAGGTGAAAATCTGAGGGCTTTTATTCGGTTGCTTAAGAATAGTTGTCTAGTGTATAGATGGCTAGTCTTGTGTTGTATTTGCCAGTTCTGCCAACTGTAATAGTATCTCCACAGTCGGGCAGTCATAACAAAAGACGGAGGGGAACCATGCATCTTTCCAAACAGACTCCTGGATGCCAAACTATGTATCTTACAGCTCTTCAGTGGCGCTAGATACCAACAATTATTCATCTGAAGTGATCCCCTAATGTCAGCTAATTTGAAATCTTCTTGCTATAATTAAAAATATTTATACTGAGATTTGGTGTCCTACTATGCCTCAGGTTTATATACATATAATGAAAGACGATCTTTTCTCCAAAATAAAACAATTGAAAGCATAAACAGAAAGACAAATGCCAAAGTATAGGGTATGTTCTGTTTTCAGCCAATCTTGAAAATTAAAATGAAAGTTCCTAACCTGAGCATTGTGACTGGCATGATGTTAAAATTCAAAATGAGTAATTGAGACCATCTTCTCCCCAAACTTGTACTATCAGTGAAAATAACAGCCAGACCCATGTAAAAAACCTGTAGGATGTCTGAACACTTGCCCAAAAGACACAGATACAGATAACAAGTTTAATATCAGACATCAGTTTAACAAAAGAGTGGTCACTGAGGCTACGATAAACACTAGATTTCCATGATTGAAAAAGGAAAACACTCCATATTCTTAAAAACAAACAAACAAACAAACAAAACTGTATTCCAAAGAAGATTTCAATCCACAGTTTCCACTTTATAGTTCATTAGGCCAACAGTGCTGCACAAGGAACTTAAACTCATTTTAAAGCTTAATGAAAAACATAAAGAATATCATGTAATGTATTAAAATCATAGCTGTGTGCTTTTTAATGTCATTCTAAGGATGATGTTTTTAGGTCATATTGCCAATTACAGTGCGATTTTTTGTAGCATGAACTGTGTTTTCTTAAAAATATTGACTTGGAGACTTTTATTTGCATTTACATGAAACTTCCATTGCAACAGTGGTATATGTGGTATATGGAAAAGTAAACTAGAAAAATAGGTATAGAGTTAAGACAGTTAATTGAGGAGTTAAATTAAATAGTTATATACAAGTACATTAGGAAATATGTATGTGTTTTTCTATGTCTCAAGCCTAATTCAATGAGAAGAGAAAGTCTGAGATCTATGCAGCCAGCCAGGTTCCTGCGAAGAGCAGGCTAGACTCAAAGCACCCTGGAGTTAGCTGACCTTTTGGGAAACCTATAAAATATGCAAGGAAAAGGCTAGAATCTAACACTCTGAGTATTCAAAACAGTCTTCTCACATGTATCTTATGAAATATTTTGTAATAAGCAATATGTAAAACAAATTGTTTCTGCTAAGGCGTGGAGGGAGCAAAAACCAGGGAAGTGCTGGAAGTCAGTCTTAACAGAATACAAGTGTTTTAAGCTACTGTAGGATGATTTGTCTACATTGTGAACTAGAATAATTTTATAGGAACATGGTAAAACTTTGTCAAAGCTCTAATTCTTGATTAAGTATGTATGTCAAGTGCTTTTAACTTGCATGTTATTTCTAGAATAACATCATTTGGCAGACACTAAGGACCTCATTCTAAAACTGTTTTATCAGTTGGTTCTTATGTAAGAGTTCCCAAAGATAATATGTAAGCCAGTTTCAGAGCTCTCCTTAGTGTCAAGAATGAAGTTTGGGAGAAGGTTTACAAGATGCAGAAAGGCAGCAAAATTATAATGAACAACGCAATAAAACACAGTGGTTTACATGTGCCTTCTGTTACAAAACAAACAAATAAATAAAATACAACAAATTAAATACAAACTAAGACCTGTACAATTACTGTAAGCTCTTCCAGTGCCTTTTCCACATGCTTCCTAGTTCTATAGAACTAGGACTTCTCAGATTAGGCTGTGTTTAACATTTCAACATGTGCATGTTTGATGCAACGATTAGGCTACTTGTGTGAATCTCCACACAAGAGGATGTGTGAGTTTCATAGTCTTTACAGAGCTTAACTGCAGTGTTTCACATGCCTAATTTCTTCTTCCTTTTCATACAAACTGGATTCTTGCCAACTCTACTAACTCAGACTTATGAGCAAATAATACAATAAAACCAAGATATCTGTGAGAATTACAAGTTTTAGTAATTTTTTTAGTCCAAGTGATGTTGTTACTGAATGTAATAAAAAATAATATTATAAATATTTCTTTTGGCTCTTGACTACATGATCTACTGTTGTCTTCCAGACATATTCGGAAGTATTTGTTCTGAGGAGGTAGGTAGATGGGTGCTTTTATCTTCCTCTAGTTCAGTTATGAAACAAATTTAAGTAGGCAGACCACCTGAACGTTGTCTCAGTTCTACCGAAAACATAAAAGTAGAGGTATAAATGGTTAGCCATTACATAACTCACAGAGGAAAAGGGAAATCTTTATCCACCTAAGTGATGTAATGACTAGGCTTTATATTATTTCCAGGGGAACTTTATCCATCATTCCTGTTGAAGTCTGTGGAGCCAAAAAAGTTAGAAAGAAAGAAGACATAAATGAACCCGCATCCAACTAATCTAGGGAACCGAGACTAAGATCCCTGAACTGCTGTTTTGGTTTTACTGTGTTATTTTAAAACCTCTAATAAACTAATGTAAAAAGCAGATAGACATCTGAAATATTAATTATCTTCCTCATAGGTAAGTCCCCACTACATTTCACTTAATATTACACAACAGTTGCATACCAAGAACTGTTGAAAGATGAGACAATTATTTTTCTTGAAGACCATACATTCATTTTAAAAAAATTAAAAACCTCAAAAAAATGAGATGGGAATAAGAAATGCAACAAGCTGGCAAAGATCACAGCTCAGGACAGTGGCAAAATGTTGCCTAGAACAGGGATTGCAGACCCTCATCTCGACTGGGAAACCAAAGGAAGAAACATGACACTTTGACCTCATCATATTGCACATAGCATCAGAAGATTCTGAAAGAAGGCTTCCACTCCTTTTAAGCACTAATTTTACACCCATAGCTATCCTTTGGTTTGCATTAATTCTTTTTCTATTACCTTTCTATCATCAGAGGAATTGTTTCTTGTCTCTTGCAGAACATCAATTATTAAATATGTCTTAGAAAGAGCATGCTTGTGTTCAGTCCATATAGTAAATGAAATGAGGTTTTCCCACTGTTTGCCAATAAATATTAATTTACAATACAAAAAGGAGAAAAAAAAAGTCTCCTCCCTAAATTACTTTGTGTCAAATTAAGCAAAATTTTAAAACTGAACCAGATACAAAAACAAAACTTAAATGAGTTCAAGAATAGCAGCTGCCTTTTTGCATAAAATTTTTTAGAACAAGGAAAAAAATTTAACTCACCTTAATTTTTATTGGGCCAACCCCTCACATTTACATTGCTCTTTTATCCATAACAGCCTTCTGCATGTCACTTGTGACACTTGTTTTTCTCTACTTGCTTCTCAGTTACCACTACAGTAAAACATACACCTGCCACAGCTTTCATCCTCCAGAATTTCACTTTGTACCCCTGACTAATATATTTCTTATGTATGTGCTAAAAGAAACAATATCAAAGATATTTAGAAACGCTTCAGGTTATTCACTGATGTAAGGACCATGTTTTGCATTGTGTTAGGAAGATTAAGATCATAGAATCATGGAATGTTTTGGGTTGGAAGGGACCCCTAGAGGTCATCTAGTCCAACCCCCCTGCAGGAGCAGGGACACCGCTAACTAGATCAGATTGCTCAGAGCCCTGTCCAACCTAGCTTTGAATGGTTCCAGGGATGGGGCCTCCACTACCTCTCTGGGCAACCTGTTCCAGTGTTTCACTACCCTCATGGTAAAGAATTTCTTCCTTATCTCCGGTGTAAACCTACCCCATTTTAGTTTAAAACCATTACCCTTCTCCTGTCACAGCTGACCCTACTGAAAAGGTTGTCCCCATCTTTCCTATAGGCCCCTTTAAGTACTGGAAGGCTGCAATCACGTCTGCCTGTAGCTTTCTCTTCTCCAGGCTGAACAACCCCAACTCTCCCAGCCCTCAGATAATTTTTGTAGCCCTAAAACTAACTGGCCCGTACGGGGATCGAACCCGCGACCTTGGCGTTATTAGCACCATGCTCTAACCAACTGAGCTAACCGGCCTGCCACAGCACACCATAACACAATGTTTAATTTTTTATAATTATAACAGCAAAAAAGATATCTGTAGGGAATTCATAAAACTGAAAGTATAAGGTTTTCACTAAAAGAATGAAAATTTTCCAAACAAGACACACAGCCCAGCCTCTCTTAGCCTCTGTATTTCTAAATTAACAGAGTGCCAATATACAGGTCTTTCACTTGTCAGTCCAATGCAGGTTTTAGTTTTTTGGCTTACACAATGAGAGCTATTGGCCTGCCCCACACAATTTTAGAAGTTAAAGTATACAAGGCAAGAAATAGCCAAATCTGGGTTTGTAATTGTCAAAAGGAAAAGTGACGGAAATTCAAAGTCAAGGCAAAACCGTGAATTTGGAATTATTTTTAGCTACATAGATTTTTGGCAGAAGAAAATGAACCAACCAGCCAAGCCCTCACTACCTGAATTTAAAAAAAACATAAGCCATCTAACACACACCAATCCTGAGAAAGGAACAGGTCACAGCAGTTGTATCTGAGTGTGAGGGTGCCTAATGGGCCAACTGCTCCCCTTGGGAAGATATGAAATGGACATGTGATCGCAGCCTGGTGTTTAAAAGGCAGAGATACATGCCACCATTGACACTGATAATAAATATTTATACTTAAGGGAAGGGGGAAAGGCTCAGATATCAATGTAGAGGGTGCTGTTTAAAACTTTGTATAGGACTAGTCAAAGGCTTGTTCATGTCCTTAAGTATACAAAATTTGGGTAGGACCATTGACATCAGTAGAACTACTTGGAGTGTAAGAAATTAATTGTATGTGTGTGTAAGTAAGACCAAGACTTTATTTAGCAGGGAAAGCATTACGAGAAAGCTTTCACTGTAGATGCATGTGTACTTTTAAAATTGTTAGTGAGAGGGCATGATTTTGGACTCCAGATCCAGTGACATTACACTTCAGTGATGTTAGACTTAGAAGGTTTGTCAGGATCTAAAATTTTGATAGGCCAGATGTGGAGTAATCTGTAACAGTGTTAACTATGTGATTCATGTTTTGTGGATTAATACCAAATTAGGAATTTAAAAAAACCCCACAAAACCGTCTTATCTCATACATGACATGGCTTGCTATGGTTGGCTATCCAGCCTGTTGGATTCCTTCAGAAATTGATATTGTATCTACTGAAACATCCACTAATTTTAGTAGCAAAAGGATCATGCCTAGCCAATATTTATAACAATGTAAATAAAATTCCACACCAGTACTCATTTTAAAAGTAACAAAGTAACTTTCTTGCCTAGAAAGGTTGGGCCAGATGATCCCTGAGGTCCCTTCCAACCTGGTATTCTATGACAATAATAGAATTTAATATTTTTAAAGAGTGAGGGACTAGAAACTTGTCTCAACATTGGTGGCAGGCAAGCTTAACTACCAAAGCTTAATCACCATGGCAACTGAGTGGGGCAGTTTAATCACCAGTTTCAGCCCATTGAGTCCAACCCCACAGGAATGTGTGTCCTGTTATCTTGGAGTAAACGTCCTCTGTGCATGCGCCTGGGCCCAGAGTCGACTGACAATGGGGAGGGGGCTCGGACCCCCTAGAACTTTCGAGCACGCTCTAGTGATGGTACTGGGCATGCGCCCCACTGCTGAGTGGGAAGCGTGGGTATGCAAAACAGTCATTGACTATGCAAAAAGACAACCCTATGAAAGGGGAACCAGTGGAGACCACAGGAGAGCATCCAGGAACATCTACCCTCCACCAGATTCGAAGATACATCAGGCGCATTGGACCACTCAGGCCGCACCAGCCGCACGGACCGCATGGATCGCTCAGGCTGCACGGACAGCACATAGACCCGCGGTGGTAGCTATCGCAACACCCCTGTGCCGTTTGTTTCTCCCCCTCTCTTTCCCGTTCTCGCTTTTCCTCTCTTTTTCTGCTTTTCTCTCGCGCATTTATTGTTGGCCGCATAAAGTGACTTGGCCTAGTTCAGGATTCTTACTCAAATTTTCATTTTAGTGGTAAAAACTGTCAAGAGACTGCTCTCAGGACTAAAAGGAAGGTAAATTAGCATAACAAAAATAATAGAGACCAAAACCAGGGTTAGGAAATAAAAACAGATAGAAAATGCTAGAATAACAATCAGTGCTTTGAACACATGTGAGACAATAGCAGAAGTGAAATGATAAAGACAGCTTTTTAAAGCATGCTTAACCCCTCTATCCCCATATCTCAGATGTGAAATCCTGATAATTTTCCTCAATAATTTAAATTTGGATTTATGTATTAAAATTTCTATTATCTTATTTTGTCAATTTTATAGCCTTTTCTGAAAGAAATCATAGAATCACAGAAATGTTTAGGTTGGAAAAAAATGGCATGCTGTTATGCTAACTGATTCTTTGTTTTTTGTGTATCACTATATATTTACTTAGACAACTTTATAAACTTCTGTTTTTCAGAGTCTTTAGTGAATTCAAAACGCATGGTCTTAATATTCTATTAAAATGGTGTTATTCGTCAATTTATTATTTTAGTCTCATATCAATAGACTGCAACTGATATACAATATTTTGATTGCTGCTGGTGAATAAAAAACACATTATTTTGTGATGGTTTAAAATTACTTTATTAACTTCAGAACCATCAGACTGATTTTTTTATCCTTTCTATATTTTTATGTCATGAAATAAATTTGCAAATTTCTTTTTATAGCAGAGAGAATACTAAAAAAGTAATTATATTTATGAGTCAATGTTTTCTATTGTGCTTCTTATTCTATACCAATTTCTCTTCTATTATGAATTGAAGAAGAGAAAATGTAAACATAAGTTATATATTCAACAAGTTAAAGAAATGAAAAGTTACATATTTTGCTATACATTGAAATACTTTAATAGTTTTTGCATTGCAAAAATAATACCATTTGTGCAATCCTACATAGTACTGGTAAAAAGCAAAACTGCAAAGTCCTGCCAGCAGTGATGTGCTAATTCATATTTAAAACAGAAGCTACTCTCCTTATATTGAGATTTAGTCTCATAAGCATAGTCAAACTATATATATACCTCCTAAAACCTAAGCCTGAGGAAATGCTGACAATAATACTGTATTATTTTTTCCTGATAAACCAAGAAATAGCAGAGTCAGGATTCAAGTCTCTTCTGCCCACAGAGGATGAAGTTACTTACATCTCTGATTGGTCTGAGGAATGTCCCAGACATGACATGGTAGAACAATGACTTCTCTATTAAAAAAAAAAAAAAAAGTTAAAAAAGAAAAGTTCAGAGTATCTAATTCAGGAATTAGTATCTTTTTCCATCCTGACAAATGCATATTTTTCAACTGGACCTCCATGTTTCGGTGTTTTGGTTTTTTTTTCAGCTTCAGAGTAGCACAGAAGAGGGAAGGGACAGATTTTTTACTCAAGGTGCTCAACAAGTACCTCCAAACGCTCTCAGGCTGATAGCATGTTTAGTATGGAAAATGTTGAACTTATTGCATTGCTGAACTTCTGTGCAAAACAGCTGGGTATTATATTTGAGTTTTGCAGAGATACCTCTGTGTATTTCTGAGACACGGACTTAAGGTCATGAAAGACAACTTTGAGATATGTTTATCTCATATGACATATGTTTACCTCTGTGACATTACCTCTAAGACATCTATGACATATATTTACAGTATGTTTAAAATTTGCACAGCAACCTTAGAAAAAAATGTTAATTTTGGCTCAGTTCCACAACAGGAGGCTTAGTGAGCTGTTTTAATGCCTTATCATTTGCTCATATTAAATCAATCATTTCTATTTATGTTGGTTACAAGACAGGACTAAAAGCACGTTTTTTATATGAGTCATAGCTAGCCATATCTTTTTTGCTATATCTTTTTCTTACATAAAGCAAGACTGAAAACCTATGCCTGCCATGGAATAAAAAAATGGGGCTTGAGACAGTCCTTGGCACCTGATGGAGCTGGCCTTACAAACTTGCACCAGCACAAGGGAAAGTCATATCTCCTGCCCAGCTACATGTTACTCTTACCATGGACAGATCTATGGAAATTAGGATGAGAGACTTGAGTATAAAGGGAAACCAGAATAAAGGTGAAGGATGAGATTGAAGTAACTTTAATCTGTGTGGGTGAGATTGAAGTAATTTGAATCTATGTTGAGGTGGAGGTATGCTTTTCTAACTGGAATGTTTGAAAGGCCAAAGATTTAACCCACGGATTGCATTTATTATATTTATTGCATTTATATTGCATTTATGGAAGCAAAACAAGGAAGATGAAGAAGGGAAATGTAGAAGTTAACACCAACACCCATCTGGAGTAGAGTTTTCCAGCTAAAGAAAAGCAAACATTGCAAAAGACATCAATTTATATTGAGTTCTACAGCTCTATCCCTGAAATTATCTGTTTGAAATACTAAATTAAAATTATATACTCAAAATGCTCCTTGGGCAAAGCTCCGCACTTCCAGTAATTTGAATACAAATAAAAAAAAAAGGCTGATTTCATCTGTGCAAAGGTTATTTGGTCCCAGGTAATCACTGTAATTTTTGTTGTCAAATTTGGTGAATGAACAAGAAAATAAGAAAATTCACAGAAAATAGGACTGCATTGTATTATTATTGCCCGTAAGACCATCTTGTAGAGAAATTAACGTCTAGCCCAGTGAAGATTACCATCTGGAGTTAAAGCTCCTAATTTGCCATTCTTGGAAAAATAACTTTTATCTTTTTCTTTTATTTTTATGTGCACTAATAGATGAACTCATATATACAGATCCTTTATTTTTCTATAATACAAGGTTCTAAGATGTTAACAATTTATATAAGCTCATTATTTTACTACTGAGTGAGAGAAGATTAAAACTTTCTATTTTAAAGATAAAACCATTAAACTAAACTTATTTATTCTCAGGCCTTTTCACATGGTCTCCAATATAATTTATATGGAAACTATGTATCTTCTCAATTATCTATGGAGGGAAATTAGAAATTTGTTATAACAGTCAGTGGAGCTAGCAGGAGTCACAGCACTCTCTGTTAAATTGTCAGTGATGTTGTTTATAAAATACTAACCTTGGGATTGTTTCTCCAAATTTTTCATCACTGAATAGCAGAGCATTGGTAACTTGGTTTGCTTTCTAAAGTAACAACCCCCTTCTTCCTAAGAATAATTTGCATTAGTATCATGCATATCTATTAATATTGCATTTATCCTTTGGCCATTTTTTCTAAATCATATCTGAAGAAAATAATGCCCACAAGTACCTGACGCTCCTTCACTGTCCCAAAGATGCTGAGATTTTATTCTGGTTTTGTATATTATTTTATTATAAAATAACACATCACATTCCAAATAATGAAAAACCTTGGACATACATCAACAAAGAGCATTATGTAATAACAGACTTTTCCTCATATTCATATGTGCTGAGTACTTTGATTCTGGGGACTTTTTTGGTTTAAGTGTTAATACTGTTAAAGTAAGAAAGTTTAAAGGACTACTGGACAATGTGAGCAATATATATTGCACTATGTGCTTCAGAATTTTCTGAGCATTTTTCCTATTCATAGATATATTTAGGATATTTTTTAATACATAGGGACATTAGAAACTGAGAATATACTGAAGCATATACAGTAAGGATGTATTGAAGTAAAACAGTAGGACCTTGATTTCAGCTGTACAAAGAAATGAATCCCTCATCTAGATGATATTGAAAAATTAAATCCATAGTCCACTTCCAAATACAGGAGACATTAGCATGTGAATAAAAAAAACAGTAAAAAAAATTGCATTGACTCTTGTCCTACCTATACTACTACTCTTGACACAGATGATTTAAATTAACATTCAGAAGTTCCAATTTCCCTTTCAGTTAATATATTTAGCTTAATTTTTAATTTTGCTTGTTGTCCTGGCCCCAGATGAAATTGGTGTGAGTTTGTGTGTATGTGTATGTAATTATGAAAAAATGCAATCAGGCTAAAATGCAAATTAAAACAAAGGAAATGAGCTCTTGAAAGTATTCAAGAAATTGTGCATCACAGTTTGGGGGACTGAAGGAGGCCAATGTCCGATATGAATTAATTAGATGCTTAATGTGCTTAGTGTGCTTAGTTCCGCAGGTACAGAGTAAACAAAACTGTTAGATAGTTAATAGTCACTCCCATATACATACCAGCAAGACTTCAGGAATAGATGAAGTGGCCTCAGGAAATTATGGTGTTAAAATATACCTCTGCTGCCTCTAGTATTCTTAAAAGGCCATGTCCATCAGGTTTCTGTCAGCAGAATTTTCTAATGGCTTCTGAGAAATGTTGCGTTCTGACACTTTCATTCTTTTAATAAACAATGACATATTAAGCACACCATTTGTCCACAGAGATAATGAGAACAATTTCCACAAGAATGATGGCAAGTTTATCTTCCTCTTTTTTCACTTAAGATGTCTAATAATGCCACATATTAGAAACATATTTTGGATTTACTTTCTTGTAATTCATCCAATGCATAACTTGGTCTAAGAAAATAATTAAAAGGCAAATTTTGCTGGTCTTAGCACAGTTAAATCTGGGTGATCTACCCATATCCTGAGGAAACTTAACAGAGGAGAATTATTGCAGCAACATAGAATAATTTATGTTGGAAGGGCACGCTGCAGATAGCTGCTCAAAGGAGGTCAAGCTGTAATATTTTGCTCAGGACAGTCTTAAGAGAACTTCTGAATATCTGCAGTGATGGAGTCTCTGCAGCCTCTCTGGGTAACCTGTATCACTATTTGACCATGTTCATGGAGAAAAGGTTTTTCCTTTTATCTCATTGGAATTTTCCTTGTTACAACTTGCATCTCTTGCCTTTTATCCTACCACTTTGAACCTCTAAGAAGAGCCTAGCTCAATCTTCTTCATTATTTTTTTTGTTAGATAATTGTAGATAGCAGTAATATTTCTTATTTTCAACTCCAGGATGAAAACCCTACCCCCTCAGACTCTCCTCCAATGCCCTGTGCCCCAGACCAAGGGCTGTCTTGGTGGCCCTCTGTCAGATCTGCTCCAGTTTGTCTCTGCCTCTTTTGTTCTGGGCAGCTCAAAACTAAGCACTCCAGATGTGGTCTCATGAGAACCAAGGAGAGGGAAAGTCATGGTTTAAGCCCAGCAGTCAGCTCAGCCTCACAGAGCCGCTCACTCACTCCCCAACAGTGGGATGGGGGAGAGAATCAGAAGGGTAAAAATGAGAAAACTGGATTGAGATAAAGACAGTTTCATAGGGAAAGCAAAAGCTGTGTGCACAAGCAAAGGAAAATAAGGAATTCATTCACTGCTTCCCATGGGCAGGCAGGTGCTTGGCCATCTCCAGGAAAGCAGGGCTCCATCACATGTAACGGTGACTTGGGAAGACAAAATGCCATAACTTCGAACATCCCCCCTTTCCTTCTTTTTCCCCCGGGTTTATATGCTGAGCATGATGTCATATGGTATGGAATATCCCTTTGGCCAGTTTGGGTCAGCTGTCCCAGCTGTGTCCCCTCCCAGCTTCTTGTGTACCCCCAGCCTCCTCGCTGGTGAGGCAGTGTAAGAAGCAGAATAGACCTTGATTCTCTGTAAGCACTGCTCAGCAATAAAGAAAATATCATGTGGCATCAACACTGTTTTCAGCACAAATCCAAAACACAGCACTATACCAGCTACTATGAAGAAAATTAACTCTATCCCAGCCAAACCAAGCACAAATATAAGATGATGACATTCTTCTTAGTCTAATATAATCAATTAGTTGACATGAAATCATGGGTATTTAGTACCTATGAAATAGAGGGCCGTGATAAGAAAGGGAAGAACAAGAGGTAATCAGACATCAATCAATCAGAGGTAATCAGATATATCTGTTACAGTCTCTATAGTCTTTATGGTTCCTGTGTGCCAATTTGTCTAAAGGCAGTCTACTCTCAAGGTAGAATGAATATAATAGTGACAGCTCATGTTAGAGAAATGTAATTCAGCTAGAAAAAATGTGGACAAAAAATTATTTCTTCCATCTCAGCGGAGGATGTTTGCATAATAGGATTTAACATTGGAATTAAAGGACATTGCTACATGAAATTAACAGTAAGTACTGTCTAAGAAGGTATAATGCAATTCCCTGTAGTTTTTTAAAAAGTAATTTACATATGTTGTATATGATACAAAGAAGATCTCAAAATCATAGATCATGGAATGTTTTGTTTTGGAAGGAACCTTTAAAGATCATCTAGTCCAACCCTTCTATTGTGAGCAGGGACAACTTTCACTACATCATGTTGTTCAAAGCCTCATCCAACCTGATATTATGATGTTAAGACAGGTTATGTTAACATGAAAAAAGAACAAATTTTATGGTGTTACTTCAGAATCTTGAATAACATCTACTACAGGTCTGCTTTTTTCAGATTTCTGTCTAATTTTTAGAAGTTATGTAGCTACAGATGTACAGGCAGGTGATATACCCTGATGCTACAATAAACTTTGCATTAAATGTTAGTGTCAGTGGAACCTGAGATTTCACAGAATTTTGATATTAAAAGATCCTTAAAAGATTACAAGAGTGATGTATCTAAGCATCTGAAAACAGAGATGATGAGATTTTGTTCAAAGCTAGACATCAAAATGAGATATCTGCATGTATATATGGTCTGCAAATTCTTTTTGTTCTTAGTGAAGATCTTGGGCTCATTTCAGGCACTTAAACACAGGTGTTTATGACTAAACTATAAGCACAAGGTTAGTCCATTTGGTCTCCAGCTGCTGTTTCAAAAAGTTGGAGAGTATCTAAGTAGGTCTGCTGTAATTTCATTAGAAGCATTATAAACCCAACTATAGACAACAAAACCTAGCCCAAATTCAACACAGGCAGTGTATTTCAGAGAGTCATTCATCTCAGCTTAAAGTAGATGCCTTGGTCTTAATTCAGTTATTCAAAATTAATTCAAAATTTTAGTTAGGAACAGGATTTAAAATGAACCTCTCAACTGTCCCCCTTACTTACACTTAAATTGTGGACCAGTCTACAAATACACAAATGAAAAAATCTTACCATGAAATGTGTATAATGGGGAGATCAGATCCTCAGCACTAACTTTTTTGCTCTACAGATCCATTCATATTGATTCACACTAATTGTTAATGAAGACATAGCCTAATCTCATTTTAGGTGCTATGTGATATCCCATTTGAACTCCAGCTGCTGCTCCAGGAGAAAAAAGGTGTTCCTTTTTTTCTGTCAGTTTAAGCTTCCAGACCCACGTGGACATCCTGGGAACCTGAATGCTTGTCTCTCAGACTGCACATCCATTTAGGCAACTGAATTGAATGATAGTCAAGTTAGCTTGGTGAGCTAAAGTGGTCTTCAGGCTTCAGTAACCAGGTTACATTGATATCATCTCCAATGACTAATAATTGTCGTACACACTTAAATATAGGAGTCTCATCTTGAACCGACTCTCACCCATGCATTTTTAGAACTTGAAATTCAGTTCATGCACATGAGAGTTATTCAAAAATGTTGTTAAATGTTTTGACTGATTATGCCTAGACTTTTTTCTGAAGACATAAGATTCTTAAGGAAAGATCAGTTTAGTATGCAAGTTCTTTCAAGGATGAACTTTATATAACTTTTTGAACATTGAATTACATACAACTATATTGATATGTCTCTGCTCACCAGTACTTGATTTTAGGATGCCTGAATATATATTTTTCACTCAAGAAGCAATGAATTCTTATTTGAACATCAACTGATGAAAGAAATTAGACCAAATCTTCACAAGAACGAATTCTCCATTTTTAATCCTTCCCAGATTTTTAAGTGTAACTAACAAGTGAAGCAAAGGTTACTAACTTTAAACAAGTCTTACTATTTCTCACATAATCATTGATAAAAGGGTTGGAGAAATATATATTATCTTTTACCGATATGTTCAGCAAAAGTAATGACTTGCTGAAGCTATGCAGAAAAATTCCTCAATATATGGTTGCATAAGTGAGCATCCTCACATGGCAATATCCACCTGTTCAGTAATAGATCTACTTGAATGCTTATGTAGTTAACTCATGTTATAAGGAAGCAAATGATGAAGACTGAAATGGAAAAACAATACCTTCTCTGCAAGGTTGTGGCAAAATAGAATTAGAATATTCCACTATTTATCCTAGTGAAGTTTTGCTGTTCTACAAGTGGGACACACTCTACACCAGAATGATCTCCATAACTGCTAGCAGGACTCCTTAAAGATGCAAAAGAAGATCCAAGTACAATATAGAAATATACTGATTATTCTTCTATTCTGTTTTGTGTTGTGCAGGTCATATATTTTTCATTATACAGGTGAGAAAACAAAGATAGCAAAGTCAATATCACCATTTATAACAATTTTTGCTTTTTTCAGATATGTTCAGATTTGAGTAATAGGGTGAAATAATTAAATGTTGTTGGATTGTATATTTATTTCTAGAGGCAATCAATGTATCTGGACTTTTATTTTTAAAGCATTCCTTGGTGATTTGCTCATGTCAAGGAACGAGAACCTGGAAAGAAATAAATTGTGAAATCTCTAGTGAGATGACTTGTTTAAATCTTCTCTCAATATCAAACTAAGTCTATTTTTCATGCTTTTTTTTACACACTGGTGAAACAGCAGCATATGTGATTACAGAGGCACACCATCAAAATATGCTACAACCCATAGTTATAATCTGTCTTGTATTTCAGGACATGCTGCAAAGGTAAGGTAAAACTGGTTTTTAAAATCATCCTGGAAACAAAAATTAACTGATGGAAATTTTTCTGTTCCCTGATTTATTGAGGAATTCTCAGGTAATCTACTCTTGAGATGTCTTTGACACAGTATTCTACATATTAATTTGAATTTATGAGTTTAACTTTCTACAGCCTGGTTTAACACTATTGATTATAGATATTATTAATGATAATGGTGTTTGCCTTTTAAAAATGTTTTGAAGAACTACAGCTGTAAACCACTTAGAGTTCTGCTGGAAGTTAAATGTCATTTTGTCATTCTATAGTCAGTCTCCAATGAATAAATAAAACAGAAAGTGCTGTATAATGCAAAACTCATGTTCACATGAATAACTATATGGGGATTCTTACTTAAGTTATACAGGTGTATGAGCCAAAAATCTACAGATCAAGTGGTTTATTAGACTATGTAACAGATTTTGCTGCCTTCTTTTTTTTTTTGCCAGGAAAATGCAAATGTTCATGAAAACAAATTGCCAATCCCTTGGTTATAGTAACTCCATTAAGTTTATTGGAGATAACAAAATTATACAACCATATTATAAATCTGACATAAAATTTCTAGCAATTGCCAGCTATTTGTTTCAACCTTGTAGAAAAAAAATATGCAAAACAAAGTAGGACATTTCTGCTGAAAAGCTGTGGTTGTTCACTTTGGGAAAACAAGATTAGTTTGAAATTACTTCTTACACTTTTCACATCTGCAAAATTCTTCACCCTTGCCCCTTTCTTAAAGGTGAAGAGAAATGCTAGTTGAAGATAATTTTTTTTATATACAAATGTATACTTTCTTAAGCAAAGATAAAAACCTTCATTGTATTGCTTTAATGTCATAGGTTTAGAACTTTTTAAATAGCTCAGTTTGCAAGTTTTCTTAAATAAAATTGTCAAAATAAAAAAGCAAAATCACAAATAGATTTTAAGAACAGCATTAAAGTTTACTTCTATTTATCCTCCTTTTCATGTGAACTTTGAAAATACATTCCTATGTACTAATTTTAAATAAAACGCATATTCTTATAATTGCAAAGGTGGACCAATGTTTGAACTCAATATACTAGGTTTTAATCCACTGTACTTCATTTTTCATTCCATAAAACATGCTGTGAGTTCATTGCTGAAATTACTACACTGATAGTCACCTTTTTGACAATGTCTGTATTAATACTATTGCCATGTTAAGACAGGTTATGTTAACATGAAAAAAGAACAAATTTTATGGTGTTACTTCAGAATCTTGAATAACATCTACTACAGGTCTGCTTTTTTTCAGATTTCTGTCTAATTTTTAGAAGTTATGTAGCTACAGATGTACAGGCACGTGATATACCCTGATGCTACAATAAACTTTGCATTAAATGTTAGTGTCAGTGGAACCTGAGATTTCACAGAATTTTGATATTAAAAGATCCTTAAAAGATTACAAGAGTGATGTATCTAAGCATCTGAAAAGAGAGATGATGAGATTTTGTTCAAAGCTAGACATCAAAATGAGATATCTGCATGTATATATGGTCTGCAAATTCTTTTTGTTCTTAGTGAAGATCTTGGGCTCATTTCAGGCACTTAAACACAGGTGTTTATGACTAAACTATAAGCACAAGGTTAGTCCATTTGGTCTCCAGCTGCTGTTTCAAAAAGTTGGAGAGTATCTAAGTAGGTCTGCTGTAATTTCATTAGAAGCATTATAAACCCAACTATAGACAACAAAACCTAGCCCAAATTCAACACAGGCAGTGTATTTCAGAGAGTCATTCATCTCAGCTTAAAGTAGATGCCTTGGTCTTAATTCAGTTATTCAAAATTAATTCAAAATTTTAGTTAGGAACAGGATTTAAAATGAACCTCTCAACTGTCCCCCTTACTTACACTTAAATTGTGGACCAGTCTACAAATACACAAATGAAAAAATCTTACCATGAAATGTGTATAATGGGGAGATCAGATCCTCAGCACTAACTTTTTTGCTCTACAGATCCATTCATATTGATTCACACTAATTGTTAATGAAGACATAGCCTAATCTCATTTTAGGTGCTATGTGATATCCCATTTGAACTCCAGCTGCTGCTCCAGGAGAAAAAAGGTGTTCCTTTTTTTCTGTCAGTTTAAGCTTCCAGACCCACGTGGACATCCTGGGAACCTGAATGCTTGTCTCTCAGACTGCACATCCATTTAGGCAACTGAATTGAATGATAGTCAAGTTAGCTTGGTGAGCTAAAGTGGTCTTCAGGCTTCAGTAACCAGGTTACATTGATATCATCTCCAATGACTAATAACTGTCGTACACACTTAAATATAGGAGTCTCATCTTGAACCGACTCTCACCCATGCATTTTTAGAACTTGAAATTCAGTTCATGCACATGAGAGTTATTCAAAAATGTTGTTAAATGTTTTGACTGATTATGCCTAGACTTTTTTCTGAAGACATAAGATTCTTAAGGAAAGATCAGTTTAGTATGCAAGTTCTTTCAAGGATGAACTTTATATAACTTTTTGAACATTGAATTACATACAACTATATTGATATGTCTCTGCTCACCAGTACTTGATTTTAGGATGCCTGAATATATATTTTTCACTCAAGAAGCAATGAATTCTTATTTGAACATCAACTGATGAAAGAAATTAGACCAAATCTTCACAAGAACGAATTCTCCATTTTTAATCCTTCCCAGATTTTTAAGTGTAACTAACAAGTGAAGCAAAGGTTACTAACTTTAAACAAGTCTTACTATTTCTCACATAATCATTGATAAAAAGGTTGGAGAAATATATATTATCTTTTACCGATATGTTCAGCAAAAGTAATGACTTGCTGAAGCTATGCAGAAAAATTCCTCAATATATGGTTGCATAAGTGAGCATCCTCACATGGCAATATCCACCTGTTCAGTAATAGATCTACTTGAATGCTTATGTAGTTAACTCATGTTATAAGGAAGCAAATGATGAAGACTGAAATGGAAAAACAATACCTTCTCTGCAAGGTTGTGGCAAAATAGAATTAGAATATTCCACTATTTATCCTAGTGAAGTTTTGCTGTTCTACAAGTGGGACACACTCTACACCAGAATGATCTCCATAACTGCTAGCAGGACTCCTTAAAGATGCAAAAGAAGATCCAAGTACAATATAGAAATATACTGATTATTCTTCTATTCTGTTTTGTGTTGTGCAGGTCATATATTTTTCATTATACAGGTGAGAAAACAAAGATAGCAAAGTCAATATCACCATTTATAACAATTTTTGCTTTTTTCAGATATGTTCAGATTTGAGTAATAGGGTGAAATAATTAAATGTTGTTGGATTGTATATTTATTTCTAGAGGCAATCAATGTATCTGGACTTTTATTTTTAAAGCATTCCTTGGTGATTTGCTCATGTCAAGGAACGAGAACCTGGAAAGAAATAAATTGTGAAATCTCTAGTGAGATGACTTGTTTAAATCTTCTCTCAATATCAAACTAAGTCTATTTTTCATGCTTTTTTTTACACACTGGTGAAACAGCAGCATATGTGATTACAGAGGCACACCATCAAAATATGCTACAACCCATAGTTATAATCTGTCTTGTATTTCAGGACATGCTGCAAAGGTAAGGTAAAACTGGTTTTTAAAATCATCCTGGAAACAAAAATTAACTGATGGAAATTTTTCTGTTCCCTGATTTATTGAGGAATTCTCAGGTAATCTACTCTTGAGATGTCTTTGACACAGTATTCTACATATTAATTTGAATTTATGAGTTTAACTTTCTACAGCCTGGTTTAACACTATTGATTATAGATATTATTAATGATAATGGTGTTTGCCTTTTAAAAATGTTTTGAAGAACTACAGCTGTAAACCACTTAGAGTTCTGCTGGAAGTTAAATGTCATTTTGTCATTCTATAGTCAGTCTCCAATGAATAAATAAAACAGAAAGTGCTGTATAATGCAAAACTCATGTTCACATGAATAACTATATGGGGATTCTTACTTAAGTTATACAGGTGTATGAGCCAAAAATCTACAGATCAAGTGGTTTATTAGACTATGTAACAGATTTTGCTGCCTTCTTTTTTTTTTTGCCAGGAAAATGCAAATGTTTATGAAAACAAATTGCCAATCCCTTGGTTATAGTAACTCTATTAAGTTTATTGGAGATAACAAAATTATACAACCATATTATAAATCTGACATAAAATTTCTAGCAATTGCCAGCTATTTGTTTCAACCTTGTAGAAAAAAAATATGCAAAACAAAGTAGGACATTTCTGCTGAAAAGCTGTGGTTGTTCACTTTGGGAAAACAAGATTAGTTTGAAATTACTTCTTACACTTTTCACATCTGCAAAATTCTTCACCCTTGCCCCTTTCTTAAAGGTGAAGAGAAATGCTAGTTGAAGATAATTTTTTTTATATACAAATGTATACTTTCTTAAGCAAAGATAAAAACCTTCATTGTATTGCTTTAATGTCATAGGTTTAGAACTTTTTAAATAGCTCAGTTTGCAAGTTTTCTTAAATAAAATTGTCAAAATAAAAAAGCAAAATCACAAATAGATTTTAAGAACAGCATTAAAGTTTACTTCTATTTATCCTCCTTTTCATGTGAACTTTGAAAATACATTCCTATGTACTAATTTTAAATAAAACGCATATTCTTATAATCGCAAAGGTGGACCAATGTTTGAACTCAATATACTAGGTTTTAATCCACTGTACTTCATTTTTCATTCCATAAAACATGCTGTGAGTTCATTGCTGAAATTACTACACTGATAGTCACCTTTTTGACAATGTCTGTATTAATACTATTGCCATTTGTTATTCAAGGAAACAACCTGTTTTGTGTAGAAGAGCTGAATATTCTTATTGGAATCAAACTAATGCCAAAGATTCAGCAATAAATTTAAACAGTAGTGTTTGAATCAAGAGGCCTTCTTAAATTTAATAAAATTATTTGTATGTTTATAACTGAGAAGTTTTTTTATTGATGCTCCATAGATATATTGCAGCATTGCTTGTTCACAGAATATTTGCTACCCTGTACAATATCAGCAGTCTTCTGAAAAATCCATCTTCACTAAAGTTAGTTGCTTTTTTATATCATTATCTTTGTCCTTGGAACTGCTTCTGCCCATTAACTAATATACCAGCTGTTAACTGTTAGTAACAGATTTTGAAAAGCAATTTCTTAAGAAGGGAACTAATAGTTAATTAACTTATATGTTTGTTAAGTATCTGAATGTTCTTTTTATATTGACATTTATTATTACCAACTTTTAATCTTAGACTAGAAAATGAGGTAATTAAATTACATTTGTTTGTGTAGCAGGGGACCTGACGAGAATTCTGGAATCATGTCTATTTTTCAGACCACCCATGCTCTCCAGTATGATCTTAGGGGATTGAAAGGTCAATAAAAAAAACCAAAACCAAAACTACTTTTATGTAGTTCTTTCATTCCATAAAAAAGGCGATCATAAGAAAGGCTGTTTGAACAATTTTTAATATTTACAGTAAACTTAGTCCACTTTCTCAATAAATCTCTTGCAAATTCTTTTTTTTTTTTTTTTTTTTTGAATCCACTGTTCCAGATTCACTGTGTAGGGTAGATAAATAATTTCTAACATACAGATGGTCTGTGAACTAGTAATTTAGATTTGCCACCACTTAGAATTTTACTTGTCAATAAACACAGTTCTTCTGGGTCTAGACTCTGAAACTTGGAGGATTCACAAAATATTTCCCTGATTTTTCCAAGCTAGGTAAGAGCTATTCACAGATATTCACAAATGAAATGATATCTAACATAGTCTAACCAGTCTATGCAAAAATGTTTTTCAATGATTGTTCCAAATTCATGGAGGACTGTTAAGTGCATTATATATGACAGTATATTCCAAATGGGATATTCAAATTTGTGTACATGATTGGGATACTTTAGTATTTTCATTGCCGTTTACATGCTTCCACTGCTTGCATAATATAAAAACCGTCTTGTGCCATTTGCGTATTTAAGTGTCTAATTCTTACCAATTTCAGAACAACTTCACCATGCAGTATATTGTTGTAGGTACAATTAATCTATGTGAATGTTTATGTATTAAAATTCTTATGAAAAATCTAACTTAAAACTCTATTTAACTTGAATGGGTTTGTAAACTTCAGATGACTTCTGAAAGTGAAAGAAATGTCCAAACCCAAGAGCAATGCAAATAGTGTACTATTGAACATCACAGTGTTAAATGTAAGTTGCCTGATTGCTGGAACAGTTTTCTCACAAGAACGTGGTAAGAACAAGAAATGGTAGACTGGAAAAAGATCAGAAATTGAAGAACTTTGTGTGGGAATCCAAAGGCAAAGGAATAAGGACAGGGTGTGTTTTAAAACCCGTCTTTCTTTTTGGATTAGGTATTTTGCATGCTGAATATTTAGCACCTCCTTCCACTTGTAATCACAGCTTGTAACCTTCTTCCAGAGCAAAAGCCTAAACCTTTTCTTTACAAAATTGGACAGTAATCATTCTTTTTCTTATAAGCAAAATCTTATTATGGACAGAAAAGAACACCCCATTTATAGGTAGTCAAGAATTTACTGTAAATCTCATTAATATTTTAGTAGTATAATAAAAAAATCAACAGTTATACTAGTCCATTCAACAGTTACACTAGTCCAGGCACAGTAACACTAACAGCCATAGTCTGACTTAATACACAGGGCTTCATATAGTTAAAACTGTTACACAGAACAACCTACTGTATTTCCTTTTTTCTCTGGCATTAGGGTCACCCTTCCAAAGACCCCCTGTATCTTAAGGTCAGTGGTGACTGTCTTACTGTCTTCCTCAGGAAGAGAGGTGGGCCAATACAGGAAGTCATCAGTGTCTGAAGGTATTTGCCTGGAGGAGTCCAGTACTGGTCCTGAGGACCCATTCCACTGCAGCCCCATCCATACTCAGCCTGCCTGGATGACTTTTTATATACTTTCTTAAGACAGCCTACTTCCTTCTCATTCACTGCTGGCTAAAATGTGAAAGCTGAAGAACAGCCTCCCCCACTATCCCCTGGTACAGCAGGGGTCTTGTTTGTTATGCAGTGGCTGCTGGGCTTTTACCATATCTATGACACAGTTTAAGCTAAAACAGTTTAGGCAATAGGCATAGACTAAAATTCTCTCAGCTCAAGACAAATCAGGCAAGTCCTGAAACCCTGTGCTGCCCAGTGAGTGCACAGCCTGTGGGCTAAAGGTTTTTTTTACATCTGGAGCAGTGGGCTGGATTTCTAGATACGGGTAGAGTAGTTAGGCTGGGAAATGAGGAGTGAGTGTGTGAGGAGTCCCACCCACATTGTATGAAGTTTTTCCACTCGGTCTAAAGCAATTCTGGACTAACTGTGTTGGAGGAGAGGAGACAGGATAAAGAAAAAATGAGTGAACAAGGGCTGTAATTTAGTGCTTACGACTTTCCTCTGGGATATCTGGAGTTTGGATTCAGCTCCGAGGGCTGATTAAGTATTTGAAGTGTAACGTGCATAAATAGAAACTCTGGTTTTAAGTCTCCTCACGCAGAGGAGAAATTAAACCAAGAATATCTCATGTCCTGGATGAATGTCCTAAGCACTAAATCCTTATCTAAAGGACATTGACAACACTTCTGGCCTCCTCCTTCATGAAAATGGTAGTTAAGTCTGCTTTTTTTATGGTGCTCATTCAATAAATATATTCTGTGAACACCCTCTTGCCTGTGCTCTTCTCAATACTCTGACCTTGAAAGTTAAAAAAGTAAAAAAAAAAAAAAGCTTTTTTTGATTCTTGTGGAAGACAGGCACGATCTATAAGACAGTAAATCATTATTGCCAAGTTCAAAGTGTGTTTAGACAAAAAGATAAGTAGAATTTTGGGTACCTGAGGAATTTGAGCATCCCAAGGAATTATATTCTTAAGAGGGCTTGAGGGTCACAATACAGATATATATCCATATTCCACCTAAATTTGGCTCTGGACATTATTTTTCAAATTGCTTAAACATTGAAATATCAATCCTAGGTATAGCTAAGTATTTTTAGATATCTGTGTGGCTGGATCTGAGGCCTTCTCATCTAGGAAAATAATACTGACACTTTTCTTTCTTTTAAAACATTTTTTTTCACCCTTCCTATGTGAATTTGAAGACTATAGTGGATGCCATTAAAGCAACAGTATTCTTCTACACTATAATATACACACAAAATGATTAATATTAAATGGGAAACATTAGCAAGTAGAAATAGTACCTAGTGATGACTGCCAAACCTTCTGCACCACTTCAGGACTATGTGCACTGATATCCTAGTTCATTTGAGGGACAGGATGCCAATGCAGCTCCTTTCAGAGCCTTGCAGTTTGTGGACTTAAATAATATGTTGTCTTACATACACAGGAACCCTAGCCATCACCATACTAAACTTCGATGGTTGCCGAAGAAACCTGTAATATAAAAAAATATTTTCTTGTTTTTCATTTTTATTCTAGGGTTTTCATTTGATAAAAGGAATCTCAACTTATATTTTCACAGGTAAACTACCTGCTTTGTCTAGGTTGATGAGGGTCAACCTAGGAAGGATTAAAGTTTCTGTTTGCTTAGAACACCAAAATGTAATAAAGACTAACTTATCAAGGATCCATCTAGCCAATTTTATATTTTATATAGTGTTTACACCTTCATTCCATGGTCATAGAATTTACATGGGAAAAGGCAGAGAACAGTTGGTTCTTGTCCATGTTCTTAAAATCACTTGTTTTGCTATTTTTTATAAGATACCCTTAGGTTGTTAGCTCTTGTAGCCCTCTGAAACTCTTCAAGTTCTCCTGCGTCCTTTTCAGAGTTGAGAGGATAAGAACTACACAACTGTGGGGAAACCCTGAGTTTGCACAATGGTACAATGTCCTAGCTATATTCCTTCTTTCCTAAAAATTCTTTACACTTCATTTATTTTCTTTTGACTTCTGCCAAGCACTGAGCTGATGCATTTATGAAACTCCCTGTCTTACTTCTAAAGAGTAACGGTCATCATCAAGCCCAGCTTTTAATACATGAAGCTGGAATAGTTTCTCCATGTGTGCTACATTTTACATTCATTTACAGTCAACTTCATCTTCCATTTTATTGCCTTATAACATCTCATAATGTCCTTCATAACCAGCCATGTCCTTACTCCCTTGAATAACTTTATATAATCAGCCAGCTTTCCACTCTTTACTCACCTTTCCAGATGTTTTTATATATATACACATACATAAAATACAGCTATTATTTTAATTTTGTATATCTATACAGTTTTTTTAGTATACATATGTGTTAAAATAGCCTTGAAGCTCTCTAAGTGACTTCGCCACACTGTGATGACTAACTTCTACTCATATTCTCTGTTTTCTTGTCTTTCAACCAACAGTTTTATCTATATGATGGAGTGGTGGTGCATGCCCCATTTGACCACAGCCTTCATTCTCAGCTGGTAGCAATGACACTAGCTCTGTGACTGCAATCATCATACCATGTGGGAGTATAATGTTGCTGCCAAGTGCAGCCCTGTTTTTGGGTGAGGCTCAAGCATAGGTGATGCAGCTAATTCAGCTTCCAAAATCTCCACCAAGATGTGATTGTGCCACCTGATGCCAGAGACACACCCCAGCCTGGCTCAGCATGCCTCAGAGTACTTGATTGTGTAGTATGGGTATATCCTTAGGTTTCTCAAAGTATTTTCACAGTGACTTTAGATGCTGCAGTTTGATACTGACTGTTCCCCTTATGAAAATTTGACCTATTGATTGCAATCAAGTCCAAGCATTAAATTAGTTGTATAATTTATACGAGGGGTCCATTTTTCAAAATAAGGGTTTGCTTGTTGTGAGGTGTTTCATAATTAAAGTGATTTATATAGTCTGGCATACCCACAACAAAATAAAATGCTTCAATGTAATATGGTATACATAAGGCAAGGCACTGAAAGTTATGGCTTAGTTTATTGGCATATATGTATTGCTTTCTCTTGGTTTATATGCTAACATTATTGCATTTTGGCACAGATGAAATAACATGCAGTTGTTTTGCTTCCTTTACTTCCAAATATGTGCATGGTCAACAGTAAAATTGCACCAATATAGGATTTTAGTTACATTTTAGCAGGATTGTTCCCACCATGCAGAAGGAGAATAACAGTACCAAATTCAGGAACTGACTATGGTTCATATAAAAATTATTCTTTCTCTTTATATGTACTTCTTTTTAATTTCTACTGTTTTTCAAAGCATATGCTTCCTGTAGGTGAAAGTACATCCTATATGTATTGTTTGAAAGTGAAACTATTTTTGAATCATCCAAGTGCAAAACCCCCTCATATTTAGGTGTGAAAAACACATTTTCATGCTCAGGTAACTCTGAAGTAGTTAACTCATATTTTCCTACACTTTCAACAAAATTACCCGTAAGTTGAAAATGAGCATGGAAAAATTTGGCTCAGAGGTTTTGTGGTCTGTTTTGAAAGTTGTAAATAACAGCAAACAATGCTTAAAATCTCTATTCAGGGCTATACTTCTGTTACCATATTATTATATGCACTAATTCCACATTAATTCACTATAGACTTTGTAAACCCTTTTTTAAAAAAAAAATACTTGGAGTGCAGAACTCATTTCCAAAACACACCTGAATTCTTTGTCCTAAATGAGATAAGCACTTGAAAATTTTATGCACTAAGTAATAATGATCTTATTAATGTATCATGAATATATAAATGTCTTATAAATAAATGCCATGCTCTGGAAACTGGATTTATTATACTGCTTCATATGTTTTTTTAGAATGCTTTTTTCCTATTTATTCATGGTTTTCAGGTTTCCTACTGTCTTTTTAGCTTTGTCTAACTGGAAAATTCCCATTTCTGTCTTCTATTTTATTCTCATTTATACAAGCATAATTTTCCTTGTGAAACCATTGACACCAGGGCACTTTTAAGTCTTTTCTTGCATTTATTCTTTAAAGCTAATGTTTGGATAGATGTTAACTCTGTGTCAGTGCTAAGTTGACCATTGTTGGGAGAATGATTTGGTTTTCACTCTTCTCACTACTAAGTATTTAGTATCATAGAAGTTTCTTGACAGATATCAGATAATTTGATTCCAGATATAAGGAATAAAACATTGGAATTTAGTAAAGAATTCACAGTCTGTATGAACTCTTTTCTTATAGATCCCTGTTTGCAGAGTTCTCCCGCTTCTTTCACAACCTATTATCCTGGAGTAGCCCAGCTGATGTGGACAGGAATTGGTGTGTATCACAACAGTATTACATGATAAAGATACCTTCTCTTCAACATCTTTTATGGGGAGGTGAAATTTTCCCTCAGAACATGCATCAGCAATTTTGGGAGGAGTCTGTGGGCTTAACTTTCCCTTGTTTTCTGTGTGCCCAGGACCTGATGCACTTCAGATATTTCATTTTGGGGTAGTTCTTGTCTCGTCCCATGAACTGAATGTCTATTAGCAACTAGACCACATTAGGTCTCCTTCTGGAGTGTGTTTTCTTGTTTCATTTCAAAAAAACCCCCTCATTCCTGTGATATGAAAAAAAGTATAGTCAGTGGGGGAAACTGGGAGATTTGCTTTAAAAATAATCTTGATGGGGACTAAAACTCAAATGTAGATGTAGGCACAGCAGACAGTGGTGGGTTCAGCACATAGCAGGTGCACTGGCTGTCAATGCAAAGCAAAGACAGATGAAATACTGCTGTGTAACTCTTGGTAAAGATGTTTTCCTGGGAAGAGTAACAGCCTGATTCTACCCCCAAATCATTTGTTGCCTGCCTCCATGAAGGCAGTTAAAAGACTAGTCTTGTGCACTACAAAGTAGTCTCCTGTCTTTTTTTCTGTGGTGAATAATTGTAGAGGTGCAAATATAATAATAATAGAATCAAAATGAGAGCAGCAGATCAGATATATTGATCTGTACTCCTAGCAGTTAAGGCACAGCTAGTGGGAAAGGTTTTGAATCCTGCTTCCAAGTGTATCTCTTTTTTTCAAAGACTATGGCTCTGGGGGCCACATGTGAAAGGTGTACATGCATTTGTTCAAAATATGTGTACAGTTCATATGACTTTTTGTGTGGGAAAAATGCTTTGGAAGCTAGATGAGTACAATTAAGTGTGTAATATCTGTACCTGGTAATCAGACGAGCACCTTTTTGCAAGCTGAACATCAGGTCTTCCTCATAGATAGAAGATGAAATCTACCTCTAGTCTCTATCTGAATTGTGTTAACGTTTGCAAAAACTTACAGAGATGTTCTCTTCCTAGAGGTTTAGAATCAACCCAAATCTTATAATATTGAAATAAAAATAAAGAAGATGGAAAGTGGCTTGTGCACCTCTCAGAAATGCTTACCGTCTCTGGAGTAATCCATCACTTCCGTGTCACAAAACAGATTTTTTTTCATTAGCCCGAACCATTTTTCTTCTATGCTGAAGATACACTACCACAGCAGACAAGAGGTTCAGTAACGATGTCCAGAATATCCTACTGTCTTCCCACTGTGCTGTCCATCCTTTTGTTATCATAAGGTCTCAATTAACTTATGATTCAGGATTCAGCCATAAATATAATGCAAGTTAAATTATCTACAAAAAGAAATCTGGCAACAAATAACTGTTTATGTTATCTTATAAACATACAGATATTTTTATTTCCCTATTTATTATAGTAATATATATAGAAGTAGGCAGAAGAGTAAAAAATGTTCCTAATATTTGTAAATTTTATTTCATTTTATATCTTATTTTCAAGTCTGACAGTAAGATGCATCTGCATTTAATATTCATTGCTGGTACCTTGCAAAGTAGATGATACTTATTATTATTTAGGATTCAAGAATAGCTGTATTTCTCGGTAGTATAGTTTCCAACATTATCTTGAAAGCTCACTTTTTCTGTGGAATGGAATTGATATGCTCAGCAATAGAGAGACTGGTTTTGAAAGCATATCAGTTCTAATTTGGAAGTATAATTACAAATGCTGCTGGGAAGGTCATATTTCAAAAATAATGATGTTAAATCTCTCCTGTAGGAAAGGTCTTATGGTTTGAGAATCTCTTTCCTTCTACTTAACTGATTGGTAAGTCCTTACCATCATTATGAACATATGAGCATTGCCTGGTAGCAGGATAAAATATTCAAGACTTTTGGAATCAACAGTTTTCTGTTACTTTCTTTCTGATCTAAAACATAAAGTTGATTAATGTCAGTTCTTCAATTTTGAAAGGTTTAAACAAAGAAGAGAGATACAAGACAATGACATTAGCTTAGTGGGTTGATATTATAAAATGTCTTAATAGTCTTCCTCTTCGCTCAGAACATTATTTAGTTGAAGGATGATATAAATCTAGATGTAAAATATTTCTCCTTGAATTTTAGTGTTAAATTTCACACTATTTTTCAATTCCCTCACTGAACCAAAAAAGTACTGATCATACGAGGTAGTTACAAAGATATTATCTTTGTACAGAACTCAGCAGTGAAGGTTTTACTTAGGGGAAAACTAGAAAACTTTAAAAATATCTCCATTTCAGATTCAGAAAGGAAAAAAATAAAAGTCATCCTCTGTCTAACGATTCAGACTATTTTGATGAAAATTGTATCCAGATTGAAATAATGTGTGTTATCTCAACTTTTTCTTCACAAATATGACTATAGTAAACTGCAGAGACACACCTTGTACTCAATCCAAAAACTAAAGATGTTTATAGATACCACGGTATTTTTAAAATATAGTAAAATATGGATTTTTTTAATTATGGGTTTATTATTTTATTATTTTTATTATTTAAAAGAAAAGAACATTTCAGACTTTAAAATTCAGAAGGTCTGGGGTTTTTTTAATAGAGGTTTCTAGAGCAAAGTAGTCTTCGACTAGCTTCACAGACACTAACCTTTCTTAATATAGTCAAAATGTGAATCTATTTTCGTATGAGTTCAGGAATGTTGAAGTTGTCTTTCTAGTCATTAGTAATGCAAGTTAATATAATTTGTATTAAAGCTTATATGTTCTTATCTCTCTAAGTCCTTCAGTTTTTGTTTTGGAAGGATCAGAAAGGTACCAAATGTTATTTTGTAAAGAAATATTCATTGACAGAAGTATTCATTTTTACTTCCAGATCACTGAGAAAAATAGTGAACAATCACAAGAACTTGAAGTTGTCTGTTGATAGATGCAGAGCTGCTCCCAGTTCCCCAGAGAGACTAACAGAAGGAGTAACACACTGATTAAACAGGTAGCTGTAGTCATTGTGCAAAGCTCAGGGAAAGCACTGAGAGATTTATATTTATCTTTCTGTGTTTTATATCAGGTTATATATTTCTTGCCTCCTATGTTCAATTTCCTTTACCAACCTGGAACAGCAGGGGTTTCTAGCATTTACAATATGAACTCCTGTTCTTTCCCTTTTTGATGACATAGTTTATATATTTTTTGACTCGTCCCTGATGTTCAAAGCTCTTTGCTCCTCAGGGCTTACACAGAAGGTGCAACACTGAATGCTTTTTGCAAGTAGCCTGTGAGATCTGCAGGGCAAACAGTTTTCCTTGATTCTGCCTGCAAAGCATAAAGCACACTTTCTACAGTATAAAAATAAATCTTCCCACTCACCATCATCCCTGGTAGGCACCCGGACAAATTTCATATTAAGTAATTGCTTTTGGCTTTCTCCTTTAAGGTTCCGAGTGCCTTTCAGTTAATGATGAACTTCGGCAGGGGGGGAGTGACGTTTCTCAGACTCTTGCTGCAACCAGCATCTTTCCAAATTGAGTGCTCTCCAAGAACATTATATTTGTGGGAAAAATAATCCTTTATTTAAATTTAGAATATTTGTGGAATTTGTGGAATTTAAATATACACTTGAACTGGGCTTCTTTTTTTATATGGCAATCAGTTCTAGATTAGTGAAGTAGTATCATGTTATATCACGTTTTGTTTCTTCCCTTCCAGACATACAAAGGATGATTGAATTCATAGTGTGATGTCCTGAATGCATGCATTGCAGGCTAGTCTTTCTGCATAAATTAAGGCTTGATTAGAAATAAAATTCTTAGAGAGTGGCCAAATACTGCTGTTAATATAGCTGAATTTTAATAGAGGCTAATATGGGCTTTGCATAACTTTCACATTTCAGCTTAGAAAATGCTTTGACATTGCTCATGACATTGTGAAATCATCAGCGTAGGTGTTAAGTTTTAAATCAAAAGAAAATGAGGCAATAAGTACAATAATTTTTTACTCACAGGATCCACATCACAGGAGTCTGTAACCCGTGGATGATACAGTAAATAGAATTCTGCTCTCATGAGAGCCCACCTGGAGTACTGCATCCAGCTCTGGGGTCCCCAGTACAAAAAAGAGATGGACCTATTGCATCAGGTCCAGAGGAGGGCCGAAGAATTATCAGAGGGCTAGAACACCTCTCCTATGAAGAAAGACTGAGACAGTTGGGGTTGTTCAGCCTGGAGAAGAGAAGGCTCCAGACAGACCTTATCATGGCCTTTCAGTATTTAGAGGGGGCTTATAAGAAAGACAGAGAGAAACTTTTCACCAAGGCCTGTAATGACAGGACAGGAGGCAACAGTTTTAAACTGAAATAAAGCAGATTTAGACTGAGTATAAGGAAGAAATTTTTTACAATGGGGTTGGTGAGACACTGGAACAAGTTGGTCAGAAGAGTGGTGGATGCCCCATCAATCTCAGGCTGGATGGGGCTCTGAGGAACCTGATCTAGTGAGAGATGTCCCTGCCCACAGCAGGGGTTTTGGACTAGATGATTTTTAATGGCCCCTTCCAACCCAAACCATTCTGTCATTCTATGATTCTGTGATTTTTCTAAGATAAACAACATATCACGAATACTGTTTTCCATAGACTTGTTCATATGTAGATCATATGAAGATTTGTGTGGTCTCTTTTGCAATCAAAATACTGTTCTCTGATGCATCTTAGTATATGTCTGTGGGAGTCAGATGATGTCAAACAGAAAAGAGCAACAGTTAAGGGAAGGCCAGGATTAATTATGATGTAAATGGATAAGATGCATGTTTTGGAGTCAACTGAGAGAGTGTAAAGAAGCAGGAAAAGTGATTGATGTTGTTTCCCACTGTGCATTCAGAGGAGTCTGAAGACCATATCACTATTAATTTGCTACTAAATATACCACAGCTTCTAGATTTGTCACAGTAGCAAATTTTATAGGCTTGTTTTGCATAAGCAATCACTTTTTTTCCTTTTCAAAGTACAATTATCAATTTTCTACTCTCTGTATGAAGTGTCAGGCAGGATCAAAGTCCTGAAGTGTAAAGTTTCATAGCATGACTCAGTACTCTGTGTAGTTAGTAGCCACTAGAATTCAGATTATTATTTTGCTGTGTTCTTTTATACTGTCTTTAATTAGTACTGCTAAGCTGCTTGGACATCATTTGCTCTGGAAATTTCAGTTACAGCAGGAAAGGGGGAAGTTGTTTCCTTTTCAACTGCATTTCAGAGGTCAAATACTTACACAGCTAATAGGTTTGAGGGTGACAGTTCCTTTGTGTGCTGTCTTCTTGCTCACTGAGGCCAATCAAAGGGCCATGCATTATTTGTGGCAGTTCTTGGCTGTTCAGGAAAAAAACAGGTGTCCCAAGGCTTTAGATTCTTGTTTGGAATTTCCTACAAAAATAGACAGTATTCATTTTTCATATGAGCATCTGGTTCTTCATCAAGAAACCCTCCAGAAACTCTTTGCCTTCAAATAAATAATTAGTGTATACTGTTTGGGGAAATTTGTATACATACATAATCTTGATTTAATTCTTTGGAGTGGCTTGATAAGAGAAAAAAGGGGAGAGAATTAGCAAGTGAAAAATGAATAAAATAATCTTAAATGATTCACATCTTAAATGATTCAGATTTGGATTGAAGTAATCAATGCATATGACAGTTATCTTTCATATTATATATAAGTGCAACTCTCATATATTTTAGGCCTGTAGTGAACAATTTACAGTCATTAGAATGCTACCACAAGAATCCTACCACAAGTAGCACTTTCTGAATAATTAATGCAAAATTTTCCTAACGTTTAAAATTAATTTTCCTTTTTTAAAATAATAACACACCAGAAAAAAAATCTATTACCAAATCATATCTCCTACCAAAAAATATACATAATCATTTAAAGCAATCTATTTGTACATAATATCCACTAAGCAAAGAATATAAATCCTGAGTGTAAAGGAAAATATAACTACTTTTGCATGAGATTGGATCATCAAAATGGTATTGTACAGCTGAAAAATGTTGCTAAATTTGAAATTTAGAGATGCCATGACAAAATCCACGACCTCCAGAGGGATGGAAGGAAGAAGTGAATGTGGCACTGCAAAACAGTAATCCAACTGCAGATATTGAAACCCATTTCTGTAAAGTATTTATCTTTTGTAAATTCTCTATTGTGGTGCATCAGGTAGCTTCTTTTCGAATAAGGAAGACACAAAATGAGTTAAAACTCAAATACTGCACCTCACTGTCTCAAAGATGCTAGGAACCCAGCACTGACAAAACTCCACACTGATGAAGAAAAGCAATCACTGGCTCCTCTGAGTTCGTCCTTGCAAATACCTGCTGAATACAGATGTGATTTTGAGACATAGAGGACATGGTTAGACAACAAGCTCACTTAGATTACAACCAGCCTCTTTGATATCAGGGAAGTGAATTTGAAAACAACCCCTGAAGCGTAGGTCTATGTATAGAGATACCTACACACACACACACACACACAAAGATATACACACACTTATATGAACATATGTGTTCAGCTTGCTATCATTTCTCTAGCAATTCTAAAGAATTAGGTACTGGGTGAAGTGGGAGTATGCCACTGAGCTTCTGTTGACTTAAGAGCTGCTTTTTTGCAAAAAGGTAATGCTGGGCTTTTTGTGTGAAGCAGCATCCCTGGCACTTACTGACTTGTGATCAAGTAAATGGTAGTATCTTACCTTGAAGGACTCCTGCTGAGCTTCTGACTATGAGAATACTGCTGCTTTTCATACCACAAGCTGCCAGTCTGTGTAAAATGGGAAATTCATAGAAAACATTAGGTAGGAGCAGGTGCCTTGTTAGATGTAGACAATCATCTGTTCTTGGAAAAGGAAGGGCTTTCCAT
>NW_009260687.1:415679-439090 GCF_000687185.1 Egretta garzetta
AAGCTGGGTGCTGTTAGAAAATAAAGGAAAAAAATAGAAGTTGTCACTGAGAGTCCAAAGCTTTGTTTGAAAATGCAGTGGAGTGACATACCACACTGCTTCACCTCCTGTGCTGAATCCTTTCAGGTTTTCCTTGGCTTCCATATATAATTTCATATCTCTTCTCATGTGTCTAATATTGTATAAAAGTAAGCTTCTTCACTTTTAACATATTTTTGAGGTCCTCTAATCCTCTGTAGATTCCAGGCAGCTACAAATGAGAGAAGCCCTTACTGTCTTTTATTTGCTGATGTTAGGACATCATTCCTTGAGCAATTATCAGGCATTCAAAGGCACCTACCTCTCCCCTGAAGCCTCTTAAAACTGGAAGCATGCTCCACAAACTCTGGAGCAACCTTATGGCCCACAAAAAAATTAAAATATTGTAAGACTTCATCTCTCTTCAGAGACAGCAGGAAAAAATACTGGAAATAGCATCACCTGCTTTTATCTAGAATAGTTTGGAAGAACTGAAAATAGGAAGCACTTGTGCTCAGTCTGTGTAATAGGTTGAAAGGGTTATGCCTTTCCTACTATAAAAACAACAAATGTAAATAGGGTACTCTTAAATTTGATGAACAAGCCAGGGATTTTGCCTGAGATTTGCCTCATCCAATGTTAAGACGATATTTCTTTCTAAATTAAAGAGAAAGACTTAGCCTGGGAAGCCTTAAAAGATTTGTATTCAATACTTTAAGCTGACTTTATTCCCAGTTGTGAGTTTTTATCTTGGAAATAAAGAAGGCTTTATTTGAAAGCAGAATCATTTTCAGTAACGACAATGTTTTGTCCATCTGTAACTGGTAAAACTGAATGTTGTAGCACCAGGTAAAATATGTCAGTAGTCCAAGCCAGTATGGCAAGCAGTGAGCCTGTTTTTCAATCCTGCTTTATTTAAGATATTTCTTATTTTAAGTTTCATGAACAAAGTGTATCTGCAGAGATGTGTTAACTAATTTGGTTACTAAAAATCTTAAGAATGTGGAACTAATATGAAGCGAAAAAACATAATTTATTCATAATGCTTTCAACTGTGTCTCATTCTCCATTGTTCATCTCTAAAATGTCTACCTAAGTTAAAAATATTTAAGATAAAGACAGCAAGTCTGATTTTTGAAACTGCTGCTGTGGTGCAACAAAATACTGAGTGGATCTTTCTTTTGCAGGCTAACTCATTCACTATAGCTTTTAATGAAAAGGATAGGGAGAGATGATTCAACTTTATTGCACACGTTTTTTCAGTGTATACTACACTAGACTTTGGGGATTTTTGCATAAGGGTTTTCAGCAGACAGACTGGATGTCCCTAGATTGGAGGGCCACTAAGACAATGCTCTTTGCTCTCGCTCAGTAAACAAACACAATCACCTATGCCTTCTTTCAATTCCTCTTTGTGCAATATCTAGTATATAATGATGCCCACATATGTAAGCATGTAATTAAAAGGGTCATCCTACCCAGACAGTATTAGAGAAGCTTAACTTTGCCTGGGAACATGAGAGAGGGAGGAAAGATATCATGGCAAAAACTGAGCCACTCTTGGCTGCTTGGAGTTCAGGGTTTTTTGGCCATTGTAGCTATTTGTGCATCCAAGATCAACAATAATCTAGTAAGAGATTAGGACTGTCCATAGCCTTGGAACTACATTGGCAATTGCTCTCAGCAGAAGGTGCAGTCATAGCTGCCAGTCACTGCTTCAAAGAACTCTTCTTGCCAGGCCGCACCATGCCTTTTTAACAGGATTTAGGCTAAAACAGCTAGCTTTCCCTCAGGACTCTGTCTATGCCAGACACAGAGTTACTAGAGAATCGTGTCTGTTTGTTTTTGATGTGGAAACACAGAACTGAACATCACTGGAGGACTGATGACAATGGAGCTCATATCACCTCACACCTGTGCTTTACGGGTTTGTGCAGCAAGTGACAAGACTGAACTCTACACAATGTTACTTGTATTAATTTTAAGAATAGAGGAACTATGAATGAACGTATGCAACTCTGATTCCATAAGAAAAGGTATGAATGAAGTCACCCTACTCTAATTCCACAAAACTGTGTCAAATTTGTAACTTCAGTTTGTAGAAGTCATGACTAGAAACATGAACACCATTCCTGAACCTAATATTATTAGAGATGTCACTTCTGGCTATTGTAAGAACACATCTATCAACCAGAATTAGCTATCTCTTTTCCATAGTCAAGTCTGAAGCATTTGATTAGTCTCTACTGTTGGAGTTGTTAATGTGTATACACATATTAAAGACCTCCTTGTTTATAAACAAAGAAACGATCAATAAATAAATCCATTACAAAGTTGCAGAGCAGGACATAATTAGAAATATTATTACTCTCCAAAGACCAGTTTTGAGCATTCAAATGTAAAGTTGAAATATTTTTGATAGGATTGCATTTTGGATAAGTGTGATTATTAGTAGTGGATGACAGAAAAGAAATGAGAGAGCCTCATAAAAGCTGGGATTGGGTGTTACTCAAGCCTATTTCCTCAACTCAGGTTATTTCTACCAAACTTTATCTCCTGCCCTTCAAATATATTTACCATGTTCTATCATCAAACACATGGACTATCATAAAGTATGGATGTGATACACTCAGAAAATAGAAAAATTCCAGTTCTAGTGTTAATACAAGGTCTGGGTGTTACTTGCTGGATTTTACTTGTCATGAAAGGCTTATATTAAATTATCTGAGTAGACATACCTCAGGGAATCTCAAGTTTCTGTCTGTGTTATTGAGTGAAGGTGAAATAAGGACAACAATGCATTAACACTTTCATGTTCCTGTAAAGCTTTGTGACCACTAATAATACATCATGTCAAGTTTGGTGGATTTCTCTTTTGTGTGTATCAAAAGACATTTGCATATTCTCTTAATTTAGCTATACTGTCTAATATAACGTAATTTTTAGTTGTTTTTCAGAATATATTTTTTTCAGTGTAGAAAAATCACACTTTTAATTAACTAATATCCATGTATTTATATTTTATTTAATGCAAACTACCCTGAAAACAGGGCTTGTCATGTAAAACAACAATTCTTCCGTTCTTCCTCTAAAAGACTGTGCTTATTCAAACACTGTGTTTCATTAAAAAATCAGCAGCTTACTTTACTGTTTTAGCCTATGTTTCAGAAGCATTTTTATCCAGCTGTAACTAATGTGTATTCATACCTGCGTTGTTGGAAGTTGAAGTGCTGTCAGCTTTTGTTGGGGCTGCCCTCCTTTATCCACTAAATTACCTCAGGGGAAGCTAGCACTTCTGAGGCAACCTAAATTTCAAGCAAACTTCTGTCAGACAACTTTTTTTTTGGAAAAAGCAATGTGACTGAGCACTGGGCAGAAGACATACTGGGCTTGTCATGTTTTGCCCTGGTTTAGAGCAATTGCTGGGACCCTGATGATTGCAGGCAGTGCTGTCAACATTGTTCTACCCAGAATATAAAAAAATATTTATGAATTTATTTCTCTTCAGCTTTTGCTTTTGCAAACTCTGTACCTGTAGTAGCCAGACATAATCCCTCCTCTTCTTCCCTTTCATTTTCCACCGTTGCTGGCGAGCTAGGCAGAACAACAAATTGTTAGAATCTTTAACATTTATTCTTTTAGAGGTCTTATTTTACCTGAAAATGCTTACTTTTGAAGATGTCATTTCATCTTGGTTTTTACAGTAAGACTGATAAAACAATAAAATCTCTTTGAAGTGAAAATTGCCAAAATTAAAGCTTCTGTTTAACCCACTTTTTAGAAATCATTTCAAGAGACAAAATGGCTTAAAAGCAGACATTTTGTCAGGAGCCATGAGCTTCAGAAAAGCTGAACACCAGCTCTCTAGCACATTTCTAATTAAATATGCAATTAAAAAGCTTTCAGTGGCCCCTAAGGCTTCCCAGTCTAGTTAATAGAAAACTTCTCCTCTTACTTTAACAAGCAAGATAAAACTTTTAAAAAAAATTATCCACTGTTAAATAAAATGCCTTCCTACTTTGTTTCCTCACTGTGCTTCAAGGATTTATTGTATGCTGAATCAAGTGGCTCAGGATTTTAGAAGCAAAACCAGTAAAGATAATGAACATTAAGTAAGATTTTTGAAAAGTTACAGTAATATGGACTATGTTTTAGGTGGTTTTTTGGGGGAAGTGATATGGAGGTTATGTGAAAGAGTAGCATGTATTAAGTAATTATTTGCTTATTTTAAAATATTTAAAGACTTGTATTTTAGTATAAGAACTCAGATTAGCTCTTTTCAGAGAAACTATGTCTATTTCTGTTGGACCATCAACATTGTTCCACCTTCTTCTCGATTAAGTGGGTATGGTGCAGGCAAAAGTTTGATCGTAGTAGCATAAATTATAGGATGTTCTCTTAGTTCTTCATCCTCCAAAGGATCTTTTTCTGGGGTGGGATTGAAGCATGGATGAAAGAATTACATGAAAATGGCATGTGAACACCTATGATGGATGGGGTAGTTGGAGTACAAGAGAGGAATGGACATGGCCCTGGTTTCAATGGGGAGGTCAAAGTGGGACAGAGTACAAGGTAAGGCTGGAAAGCACATCCCACAGAAATGAACCTATGGAAAGTGTACAGGGGTATACCAAAAGCAATTTGTGCTGCCAAAGAGGCAGTTAAAATTAATCCATGCTGTAAAAAATCATATACAATATTCCTGCTTTTGAATTGTGGCGGTTGGAATATTTCTCACAGTAGTATTAATCATAATAATCAAGGCATTTAAGTTTACTGGCAAGACATACATTTCATGTGTTAATTTCCTCTCTTCACTATTAATGCTTCTTTGTTCTTAACATTAGTAGACATCACATCAACCCAGCATATGTTGATGGGACATGCAGTGGTGAAAAAGCATATATGTAGCTACTAATTCTTCATCTCATATGAAAATGACTCTTTAGGTCTTGTAATAAAAGTTTTGTGCTATAGTCAATTTTCTGTCACAAAAGATTTTATGCAAAAGGTTACTACAACATTATAGTCTTTTTTTTTAACACAGTAAAATTTTAATTAATAAGGGAAAAAGAGTGTTACTGACATACTTGTTTAGCCCAGTAAATATCTGAAGGTGTTTTTCCCTTAAAAAACATAGTCAATTTTTGAAAGTGAATAACTTGCCAACTGTGTAGAAAACTTTCTATAGTGTTTCAAAACTTAACAGAATAAGTTACACAGAAGCAGATATATTTGTCATTTATATCTCCTCACATCTGTATTTCTTAAAGCTTCTTTTTAGTGTTTTAGTTTTGCTAGGAGCATTTTTTTTTGACAAGTGATTCATGTCTTCATGTGGCTACTTAATTTCAATATCTGAACGTAATGTAAATACATGTGATAAAGTAATAGTTAATTTATTAATACTGAAAAGTAACAACAGAAATATTTATCTTAAAAATAAGTGCACATTTTCAATCAGTGATGACTCTGAAAAGGGAACTGCATAAACACATTCAAATAAATCCAACAGAACCAATTTATGATGGCCTCAAGGAATGATGACATGCCAAGGAAGTGATTTGAAAGATCTAATTTCCTACAGTTTTCTGGAAATACAAAAATGTGCACCACACTGTAGTCCTGATCTGCAGTGCCTTGTCCAAAATAAATCCTTCTCCTTTGTGGCTGGGCTTTTTTAAAAAAAAAAAAAAAATCTTTGCATTTATTTGGCTTTGCATGTATAAAACCCTCTCTGTAACCTAATGGGCCAGCTGCCTGTGATCAGTCTTTTGAAATGGTTAAAGATTTAGACTCTGTTTCTTCCATTTTTAATTTATTTGCAATTGAGTTCAGGATCAAAATATACCAGAAAATCATAAATCAAGTGTTCCCTTCTATGTTCTCTCATATAAGTGTATATATATGTGTGTGTGTGTGTGTATAAACACACACACTTACGTTGTGATGAGGGAAGAGTCTGTCTCAATCAGTATCACACAGTCAGGAACACATGTATTGCAGTTGTTTCCTTTGTTGACTAATCTATTCTCGGTTTTACTTAGGGAGAATAAATAAGTTGGAGTTAAATGAAAGTTTCCAGTTATGCAACCATTGAAATACCTTAACTAAAGAAGTAAACTCTTGAGACTTTATTTCTGTATTGAATATTCATGTTACTGAGCTCAAAATCCATGTTTTAGCAGTATTTTCTAATATTCCCAGAAACATTCTTGGACTCTAACAATTTACTAAAACACTAGTGTCAAGAGATGAACTCAGCTATAGCAATTTCCTTACAGAGCTTAACTTTTAAGGTGTAGTGGAGAAGGGTATGAAGAAGAATTATTTTACTGTGTATCTTGCTCAAGACATTGCCATGCAATTTGTGTTTTGAATTTGGAAAGACACCTAGGGTAAGGTTAATTTTACATAATTAATAGAACTACACTCTGGGAACCTGTATCTCAGTGACTCACCCAATGCTCAATTTATTGTTACTGAAGGAAATAAATACTTCTAGACTAAGTTTAATTTGACCTATGTTATTCTAGCAAAAGATAAAAAGATACAGGAGATTTTGAATGAGAAGGGAATAAAGACACATAAATGAATGAGAAATAAAATTAATCTGCTTGAGACAGTGAAAACTACAGAGGAGATTTCTGCAGCAACAGCAATAGGACTGTGTTAGCCACAGGGAAATAATAAAAATTGAAAAAGGGGTAAAAGTTGAAATACAGTCAATATAACTGAAAATTTGACTACTGCACTTACATTTTCTATGCCTTTGAGGATAATTGTAACTTCTTTTTGTATGGACGGTGGCGTAAAGAAATTCCAGAGTTGTTGGAGGTATTATCAATCTCCTTAGGTTATCAGTCTCCTTAGATTGATAATATCAGCTGAGTTGTAGTTAAGAAAATGGCAAAGATGGACAATATTGCTGAAGTAATCTGCAGTTTACCAGACCTACATGAAGAAAAGGCATTAACCTTATTGCAGTTAAGGGCTGTGTCTCAAAATCTGAAACATCCAACCCACCAATGGTGCTCAGTAACAGGTAGTATTGATGCCAGAGAAATACATCAGCTGCTATAGATTCAATATTACTGAGACTATTCAGAGTAAATGAATTTGATGCCAGGAAAAGAAATTTGATACAATATGATAAAATAATGTCCAACAGATTTTTTGCTGAGTTAAACTGAGCTATTTAGAAGGCAAACCTAGAAGGCCAAAGAATTATAAGAGCTCACTCCAAACATAAAAAAGATGTAACCCCCCCACCTTTCCTCAATACTAATTATTTATTTAGCAGGAGTTACAGACCAATATTACTTAAAGAGGAGAAATCTAGAGAGAAGTCTAGACAAAGTAATACTTTTCTTTATGTTTGCAAGACTATTGGTTTGCCATTACCTTAATCTTTGTCTTCAAAGTTGTTAGATTTATATGGAAAAACATCGGACTGATTTAAACTAGATGCCAGATTCTGAGCCCTGTATAAATGACAGACCTTATTAAATATCTGTATGAATCCCAAACACATTAAAAAAAAAAAGATTTTTAGTATAGAATTATATATTATGAGCATTATTTGCACTATGCCAAGACATATTCCTGGTAAACTGAATAACACATTCTTTGCAAAAAAAACCCCCAAACCTAAAAAAACAAAGTAATTTTTCTTGTGTAGTGAAGGGACAAAATATTTTTAGGTCTATTAATAAAAAAGGTCAAATAGATTAAGCCATATATCCATCATAATAACTATGGTACTATTGTGAATAAAAGCTTCAAATACCTTTTCTTCAATGTCTTAATTTTCAAGTGGGTTCACTGAGATTTAGTAGCATGACTTCCACTAGAATATATCATGGATCTAAATGAACACACTCTATCCTGGAAATTGAGATGTTAGGACCCAATTCAGCAAACATATATTCAGGCAAGTAACTTCACTTGCATTTGCATTCCCTTTACATTCAGTGGAACTAGTGAATTCAGCATTTTCAGGATCAAGCTATTAAATGTAACACAGGAAAACAAACAGCTTGAAATCCTAATTCTAAACAGAAGATTTTTTAAAATACAATTATAACAACAATTTACTACAGTATTGTGAATTTGTAGTTTCTGAATTGAGCACAGCATGATTTTTCAGTTATCAGAAAATGAGTTAGTCTAAGTTTCCAGTGTTGAGAATTGGCTATATTTTCCTCCTTGAAGTTTTTCTTACATAATCAACTGGCAGATATTTGTTGTTAAACATTTCCACAAAATAAAGGACTTTCACATATGTAACAAGGTTAGTGAATTGATGATTTGTTCCTTTTAATCTGTACACAAAGGAAGTCACTAGGATGTTTTGTGGGAATGGAAATTATAGCAGCTCCAAATGTGCATAAGATCTAAACAGAACAACTGCTATACCTCACATCTTCACCTCTTGGAAATTGTTGCTATACTCTGAAGAATTAGCTTAAGATTCAGTTGGAGATTTCCTTGGAAAGACTGCTCATGGTTTCCATGGACTTTGGATCACAACCTAGGTGTTGCACTGGGTTAGAAAACAAAGGCTATTGCAATTATGTATCTGGAAAACAAAACACTAGAATAAATCTTCCTAAAATAATTGGAATGACCCTAGGAGTAAAATGAAGTAATTATCTGAAGAATATCAATATTCTGTTTCATCTGATTTTATATGACCATGTATTTGTAATAAGAAACACATATTTGGATACAGACCCACTCCCAATGCAATCAGTAAAACTATTTTCATTTTCTTATGTGGGGGTAAGATCTAACTGGGGAATATAGTAGAGTCCACAGCTAAGAGGGAGGAGATATGAAATAATTTTTTCATCTCTTAACTTGTTCAATACCATTGTTTTAAAGGGCAAAGCTCTCTGGCATTGTTATCGTGCAACCACGCACCCAGGTCACAGTGGAATTAAAGTAGTGTCTTTGGCCAAGATACTGTGAGCAACACTCAAATGATGAAAGTATTTGTATGTATGGTGAACGTGTTGTATTACCGATTGTCACTATATTCTGGAGAAAGGATCAGAAATAATAAATTTCAGTTTTAGTCATGTTGCATTTGCTGTGATAATGGAATTGGGGACTCAGTGGCAAAGAAACTAAAATCACCTTTGTGGTAACATGTTCTGTGTGTTTATATTCAAAAGTAATACTGACAGTTCTGGACTTCAGGGTAAGACTGGTAATCCAAATATAATACTATTTGCTTTATTCTTCTTGTGTCTGTTTTTTATTGTATATAAAGATGAGGTGAAAAACATTTTCTTACTTTGGTCTTTATTACCTACAAGAACAGAAGCTTTAGGTCAGTAGTTGCTTTCTGTCCCCTTAGCCAGTACACTACTAAAAATAATAAAAATACTAATTTGAATAATAGCAACTTTTTATTTTCTTTTTTTTTTTTTTCTTTCTTTGAAGACGCATAAGAGAGTGCGTTCCCTGTCAAAAACAAGGAGGTAGGCATTCAGCACATCACATCTAAGCTGTAAGACCCTGTAAGGATCTGTGCTGAGCTCAGCGCTGAAACTCTCTCTGTAATGAATAGGAATTAGCAAGAATCTTTGGGGAACCGGACTCAGACCAGCCACCTAGATATGTGAATGGGTAACGTAAGCCAGCCAACAGGAAGCTACAGGAAGAAAAACATGTGTGAATATTTAAGGCTATGGCTTCATCATATGATGGGCGTTTTTGTCCCAGTCATATATTGCCACCTTGCTTGGACAGTGCTAGTTCCTCAGCTGTAAGCAGGTGCAACTATCACTGACATGTGATATTGAATGGTATCAGGAGCCAATGTGACTGAAAAAATAGACATTAATGTATTTAGTGAAGGTACTTTTACATTACTCTGAAATTGTAATAAAATTTTTTTTTCTAGTTTAATTCTGGCTTGTGTTCAGCAAAACCTCCAGTATGATTTCAGTTTCAATACTTTCACTAACTGCGTAAGTATTTTTTATTAATCACATTTCCTCAGCTCATCTCACAGCATAGTCCATTAATAGCCGTGTCTGCCTGCAGCCAGGGAGGTAACATACCCTTATTGTCTCTAGAATAAAATATCAGGCCAAACTGCCTTTTGGTTCAGCTTGGCTTCAGTAGAGCTCCCTGATTTAAACTTATCTCTTCCACTTCCCCCAGAATTGTAAAGCATGCTTTTTCTTGGTTCCAAACTACTTTAGAACCTGAAATGTGAGAATTTCAGGGACAGCATAATGAAGAAAAAGTATAATGGTGCTTAGCCTTGGTTTTGGTGTGCTTAGGTGAGAGGGGAAATTTTCTGATTCTTTTTTTCTTCTATTATTTCTGAATTTCCTCTCTGATAAGGCCTTTTATGGGTTATGAATAAAGCTGCATAATGTAAACAAGGATGCTTTTTTTGGTGAAATCTCAGAATATGAACCTGTGGGTTCTATGGAAACATACTTGCTTTTGCGTGCTTTTCCTTCTAACAGGATTCCAATTCTCAAGACACCAACAGCAAGGATACTGTTGCACAAACCTGATCAACAGTCCATTGTCCAAATGTAAACATAACTCTAAGTTTTCTGGTTATCACTATGGATTAGAAAATCTGGATATTTTCCTCTTGCCTCTATTTTTTCCTCTATGGTCACAAGTCATGTAAGCTATACTAAAAACCAATAATTCCCTAAAGTCACTCTAACTCTTTCTCAAATAATAAAACTCCTACCTAATCCCATTTTTTATATCACTATTAAGATCACTATTAAGAACTTCTATACAGTGGGAAAATTAAGAAATTTACTATAATAATTTGTAAAACAAGCTATTTAAATTGCATTAAAGTATAATCTTATTCAGAGGCAAAGTGAATGAAATAAACTGAATACTTTTATTCTCATTAACAGTTTTATTATATTTTAGATTAAAAATATTACATAGAATATATCAGAATATTATGTATTCTCTAAATTAATGCATGTATTTAATCCCCATTCATGTTACCATGTAAAAATGAGAAAAAAAAACCCTAGATAGCAGTGATAAGAAGAGATGTCAGTTTTCTATTTCTGGTACTATAGTAACTTTTTGTTACACCTTTTTACTTTAAACAGAATGAAAACTTAATCTATCTGGAAATGATAGAGTTAATGTTCTTTAGTGCTTTTAGTGACATGCTTTCTCCAGCCTTAGTCATTATTTAATGTCTAAGAAGTACACAGAAATTGTAGCTCCTTGTAGCTGTCAGTTAATTTTTAAAGATAAATTGATTCTTACGTAACCATATTTCAAGTTGTGGTGTTTTAATTCCACTGAAGGCTGCATGACTCTTTCCTTGGCACCTATATTCTTCAAGACTGACATAGAAAGCATCCTTCTATGTAGTTGTATGGGACCAAAACAAAGGGCACTGGAAAGTTCAGGCTCCCAGGAATGCACACATTTTGACAAAGTGGCAGAAATTTCCATACTAAGTTCCATGCTTACCTCACTGAAGAATTTCAGCTTAATAACATACCTGATGTTAGAGGTGCTCATTTTGTAAAAGCAATTGTATTAGTTGTTCTTATTTTAAGTACTTTTGGAAACAGTGCCTGTATTGGTTTTGTCTTTAGTGGAACACTTTAGCAGAATGCTGAGAAACTACGTATCAGTGGCTACACTGTTCCTGTCTATCTTAAGAAAACTAATCAAATTAATTAAAATTTCTTTCTACACATATATAATCTGATAACTTAAAAGCAGGAAACTCAACTGCACCTTAAACTATGAAGCTACTCCTTTGCTAAATTAATGATTCTAATTAGAGATGAAAGGGAAGAATACCATCTCTAAAACATAAGTTGGGTGTCTGCTCTTCAAGATAAGCATGGAAAGAGAATAATTTAAAATCATGAGGAAAAAGTTTTGAAAATGTGACTATAGACAATGTAGGTGCAATTTAGCTAGAATTAAAAACAAAACCTGGCAAACTAACAAACAAGAAACCTAAAACCATGCTAGTAATGAAAGAGGATTAATATATACAGACATAATTAAGGGCAAAACAAACTACATAAGTGGTATAAAACACAAAATACAAAAATGAAGAGAAAGGATCACAGAATGAAGTTGAGTGTAAAAGAAGATAGGAAAACCAAAGGTGAGGAAGTAGAAGGAAGGTCACACAACAGGCTATGATTAAGAAGAAATTTTTCAAGTGTATGAGGAACAAAGGGTCAGCAGGAGAAACAGCATAGCTTATGAAAGATAACAAAGCTAATTTATTGTCAAGAGAGGCAGATATCACTTAAAAGAAAATGGATTTGCTTCAGTGTTTAAAAAGTGTGACAGAGGATAGGTCTAAGAAATAGACATATATTTCCCAGGGGAAGAAGAAGAAGAAATACTAAGGGTAATCACATCAGGAGAGCTGAAGTAATTAGAACATTTAGCAGTTGATAAGACTGTAAGGCAAAAAAAAAAGCAGAAACAGAATTTTTTTTTTTTCTGAATCCCTAAGAGCTCTGAAGAAAAGTACATACAAGTAACCTGCATAACTAAGAGGACAACAGCACTCAGCAATACACTTTTCATTTCTAATCCATATTTTCAGTAGTAACACACAAACTATTCATATTCAAAATCAATTTTGTCGGCATTACTAAAAAGTTAGGCATTGCTAAGTTAAAGTAGGAACTAAAAAGGTGCTTATATCTTCTGAGAATTTGATATAAGATCCTAGAGAAAAATATTTTGAAACTGTGATTACAAATTTCCATTAAAAACTGAACTGATTAAGTCAGTTAAAGAAATTCTCATCCTTTATTTCTTTTTGTGGACAGAAATTTTTCTTATCAACTTTATCATGAAAAACAGAAACTGAATAGTTTACCAAATTTGAAATTTTAGAGTTAGAATTGTGAATTGCCTGTTTTTCATGAAGGTCAGAATTAAGTATCATAAATATCCATAACTTACACTAGATGCATTTTTCTCCCATTCATCAAAGGGTTGTATGACCATATGATGCAATACAAAATTCACTGAAGTGAGCAGGATTTTGTGAATTAACTTCAGTTGCCTTTCAATCAGATACATAGCTGTGTATTGAAATGTGTGAGACATGCTACAAAGTTTTTTCAAAAATTTCAGTTTCCAAAGTATGACATTAAGAACCATAAAAAGTCACAGAATATGCATTTTCAGAGATGTTTCATGGGGATTTACAGTTATGCCAGACACAGACGTTTGAGTTATTTGGTATGTGAAACCCCTGGTACCCATCTTGTGATGCACCGGTTTTTGACTTCTATGTCACTTGTACCCTACAGGTTTCAGAACACCAACCTCACCTAGATTATTGTACAGCTAACCCTAGCCTTCATGTCAAGTGATGATTTGAGAGAATTGAGGGGTGGAAGTGACACCCTGCCTCCTAACACCCTGCCCTTTGGCTGATATTGTTGGCATAGGCAGACTGCTGACACCCTGCCCTTCGACTGATGACGTTGGTGTAGGCAGGACGCCACCCACATTATACATGCAAGGTATGCTTCTATCAAATCACACTGTCATTGGTGGAGCCAAAGGGTGGCATGACTCTTACCTTCACAAGCCATTTGTGTAATTGGCTGTTGCTGCCAGGTGACCCAGACACTTAGCATCCCTGGCATTCTACTGGGGCCGTGGCATCACTTGTGTTCCTCTGTTTGCTATTGGTGATCGAGTGAGTCACCATATGGGTGCATTGTTGCTCACCTTTCTGACTGCCTCAGTAAAGCTTTACTTTATAATGTTGTCGGACTCCATTACTGTTGAGACCACAGTCAGCCTTACATTAACCAAATTTTAAAAATACTGGCAAGTAAAGAAAAATTACCGTTATTGAGAAAATATTGAACATGGACTTGTTTGACATGCATGGAAGTCAATAGCTATTAAAATATTAAATTATAGAGTTCCTAAAAATAAGTCCACTAGTTCATGTACATTTTAAAAATGTATTTTTTAACGTTTTGTGGAGTTTTATTTTAAGTATATAAAGAGATGTAATGTCCAGTTCTTTTTATAATCTCTGATTCTGTATTCCTCTTATTATTTGTTTCAAAACCAGTTCCTGTCACCTATTAGCTTGCAATAGTAGAGCATGTGATATTCTGATTTTGTAGCAATGTGTTTTTTCTTTTTTGTGCAAGAACTACTGCCGAAATATCTTCCTTTTTTCACAGCCATGTCTGAAGCACTGCTGAAAACTGAAGAACATGGAGTAAGTCTTGATTGATTTTTGGATGTAGGTAGTTACACTAAGAATATATGAGCAGGAACTATATGAAACAAAAATGTCTTTAGCAAGGGAAAATCACAAAATGCAAGTTCTGTGGAATTTGTCTCTGCTGCGAATTGTGATATGAAGATGCAACAAAGTAGAGAGTAATGGATGGCACTATTATTGGAGCTGATAGGTAATTCTGGAAAAACAAGATCTGGGCAAATTCCAAGTATCCTCATACATTCAATCACTCTCAGATGATACTAGAGTGTCCCTTGAAGTGATAGCAAGCACAAGAGAAAAACAGTAGTTTCTATCTAGTAAGAGGTTCTTACTTTGAAGGAAGTAGGACTTGTACTATTAAAAAACCCCACAACAAACCAGACTAAAACCCCCTAAAACAAACAACCCCCCACTTAATCTGGTCTCCTGTGAAATGAGAGCTGGATTAGTATGCTGGTTGCCAAGAAAGCAGTCTTCTGCATACCTATCTACATACGTCTGTCTCCTGAAACAACTTATAAATTAAAGTATCATGGTATTTCTCAATGCATGAAGTCTTCAGTTATATTTATTTTATTTTCTGTAATTCACAAATAAATTGTTATAAAGACGAATGGGAAGTCTGTTTGCTTTTTCCATGGTACAAGATCTGATCACATCCTGGCTTAGACAATGTGATAAACAGATTTTATGCACAAATGCCTCTCTGAAATTTAGGGAGAATTTTCTCTGAGGCAGATATCTGTGTTTTAAACTCATTTATCCAAACAGCACTTTACCTGAAACAGGATGCAAGCAGCCTTTATAAAAAACTGTACACACCAATACAGTGTAATAAGTATCAAGAAAGTATATTTCTTTCCTCCTATTTTTTTTTTAACATGTTGATTTTAAAAGTTGCACTGTACAAATAGTGCAAATGATAATGGGATCATCTGTTTTTTGGTTTTGCGGGTTTGGTTTTGGTGGGTTTTTTTCTCCATACTGCAACCACAATTTAAAGATTCATAATGGGAAATTCAAATTCATGTGAAACCAGAACTATAATTCTTGATTTGTGTGCTTTTATGCTTACATACTGAAAACTTGTATTTAGTCTGTGCTGTCTTTTCCAAAAGCAACACCAAGCATATTTCCACTTTTGTGATGTCTGAGCTTTATCAACATCTTTTTATCAAACGTTTCATCTTCTCTTATTGCTTCCAGAACAGAATCCTTAATGCTGTGTTTCAAATGTAATGGAAAAGATCACTACAGATCTTTTGTTTTCCTATTTTTTTGAGAAGATGAGCTGTGAATATGCAGATGCAGAAGGAAGTATGGTGTCTTCTAACCACATCACTATTACCAAGATTTCCATGCATGAATGGAACTTGGAGCATCTTGGAAATTAGGATGAGAAAGAATTATTAAAAATAAGTTTTTATCTTAATATACTTGGAAAGTTTGCTTCACAGTAAAAACACTTGAGGGCAATCATTAAAGTACAATGCTTTTGGACTGGATCATGTCACTTACTCATTCACAGTAGTACTGTTCCCTGCAAGTTGTCCTAACAATCTCAGTCATACTATTTGTGGACAAACATGCTATTAGCTGATGCAGGAAAATCTAACTCTTTTAATAATTATATATTTTTCAACTGAATTAAAAATAATGCTTGGAATGCCTTTTTGTTCAGAAATTGAAAATCAAAATAATTATAATATCTTTTTAGTTACAACCATTGTGTATTTCTTTCTTTCTTAATAAATTTAAACATATGTATTTAGGGAATGTCCTCTGCATGGAGGTATGCTGAAAAGAAAGGATGCGTCACTGAAATTTTCACATATTTATTATACAATATGATGGTCATCAGCAAGAAGTATGTAATTAGCATATTCTCAGCAGAAACAAGGGAGTACTAAATTTATGGTGACCTAAGGGATGCTATAATTTTTTTTAAAAACATTAATTTGAAAACTTGTGCCAATCCCTCTGGGTCAAACACAGAAATAAACACATCATTGTATTTTCTTTAGCAATAACATTTATTACCTAACTTTCACAGCTCCACTTAAAAGCCAGACTGTTACTTTTAACGAGTCCAAAGTTCTAATGCAGAATAAGGCAAAAATTGATAAACAAATGCAGCATCATATTACAGTAAAGCTACTATTTGCTACATGCAGGTTGAATTGAGAGACATGATCTCAAGACCGTTTTGTTCTGATTAACAGCCTCAGGATCAGGCCCAGCAGTTGCAATAGAAAAACCCTTACATTATTTGTATTTTTTAAGAAGGTTTCAGATGGCAGGTGATAATTCCCATTTATATGAGGGAACTAGCTCTGGTTTATTTTTACATTTAGACAGCTTTAGCAACTGACAATAGTTTTTGCTATTACCTACACTAATACAAAAGTAAAAAAGCATTACAAGAGTATCTGTTTGTAACTGTGGTAATATATTTGTAAATAATACAACATTAATGAGCTTTATAAATCAACGTACTTTTATGAAATACAAAATCAATTGTTTCTTTATTTAATGAACCTGTCTATATTGCCCAACTGCAGAAAATGTCATAGACTGAGAAAAGGTAAGCAGTGCTTTTAAAACTTTAAAATTAATGATTTTTTTTTACTTACAGGTAAATTCTGCCTAGCTCTTTGTTTACACCTGTCCTAGCAAAGTCAAGAATCCTCCTTGCTACCTACTCATGGAGTATCAGTTTCCTGCTGCAAATTCTGAAGTATTTATGGCAATACTGGTATCACTAAAACATTTCCTTCATAAAGTTGAGTAGATTCATCTGCCTTTCCTCTGGGAAATGAGGAGTGAACAACTGAGGAAAGACCTGGAACCTCTCTTCATTTCCTCTTTTGATGATAGGAAAGGAACAAGAGAGAGTTTCTCCCCTGCCACTTCACTATCCCTGCCCCATCCCTGACTCCCTAGAGCAGGGTGAATTCGTCTTTCTGTCTGAATCTGTGTTTTCAGCTTAATACATCAAGGTCCCACTTAACTTTTTAGATGGCAATACAAATTTAACTTCTGCTCTGCTTTGAAGGGTAAGCTGAAGCTCTAAATAGCACACCATTAAAAAACTAAATACAGACTTGTGTCCTCTGAGGCCTGGAGTGTTACCAGGGCAAGGCAATGTATTCAAGCAGGTGACAGCTGTCTATCACAAGTACCCTTATTCTTAGCTGGTTTAGACTTCAGAGGAAAATGTTTATGATCTCCTGATTTTACTATGGAAGTTCCCAGCCTTACTAAGTCCTCAGCTCCTGTTTTGCAAGTTGTCAAGTGGTAAGAAAACACAGATTCTCTGTAGAGTTTTAAATAACTTACTGAGTAGCTGAAAATTAGCCCAGCCCATGGATGCAGTGTGAGTTAACACTTGAACTGATTGCTAAAATAGCTGGCAATATTAAACAATAGAACAGCCAATAATTATTCAGAAAGCATATGTTGTAGTAAATTGACATGCCATTGTACCCACAAAGCAAAATTACTAACCCGATTCACACAACTGGAAAAAACCCAGTCAGCAGCAAATGTCTGAAAAAAAATTGGCCTCCTGTCTCCACCATCAGTTCAGATCAATGAGCTAAAGGAGAGACAAAACCTTTTCCCCTAGTGCAGAATATCTCACCATGACCACCTTGCTCTGGGATCTCTTCCTATCTATCCTCCCCCCATTTGGTAAGCCCCCATGATGGCAGAGAAGATCATATTAGCTGCATCTGGGCCATGTGTGGTGGCAGTGCTAGGGTATGCTGTGTCTTTGGGGAGCTGGACCATCTGTCTTGAGACTCCCTGTTGCCATGCAGCCCAGAGCTGCCTCCTCAGGAAGTGCCCGATGGGGCCAGGTACAACTCAGCAGGAGGCCACATGCAGCCAGCACCCAACAGAGGAGCCTGGAGGTGCTCTCAGATCTCCCAGCTGGGATGTACAATGCTGAGCTATTGAAATGTAATGCTTATGACCGCAGAGACTGCCTGAGCCTTTCCTCACCTGACAGTGTGCCTTGTGGTACATCTATTGCACTGCATCATTTGCAGTCATATGCTCTTGTCACTTTATTGCCAACTTTAATTTCATGGTGTTATATAATCTCTCCTTTTTGACTGCTGCCTTCTTGCCTGTAACTTGTACGTGATAGTGAGGTCACTATCCTATTCATAGAAGAAGATGGGAAGGACATCAAAGATGAAGGGGGGAGGGAGAGAGAGAGAGAGGGAGGGAGGGAGGGAAGGAGAGAGGATGACTCAGAACTTAAGAAAGTTTTTGAAATATTATGCAAAATGGATGCTGTGGTTAAACCTTTTATAAATCTCTCATGTGATACTGAGCAAATCACTGACTTTTCTCCCTTTGCTTTAATGTAGTCAGAGGTGCATTTTTCAAGACAAAGTACATAAAACTTATTTTCAGAATTGTTTCATCTTGACAACTGTAATCTTAAATCAGTAACAGCCAGGAGGGCTCTGAAAATGTTCATTCAAGTCCCCTTAAATAGAAGGGTTTTTAATGAGAATGTTCCATTTCCCACAAGAATTCCTAACTACTAATTTATTCAATAAAAGAAAATGTTACTGTTCTCCCAGCTATGTTTTCTGTGAGGTTAACCATCTCTGAAAAGGCCTATTTTTCACCCTAGGTGACATAATGGGTAAAATCCTTAATATTAAAATGCAGTGGTGGTTGAAAAAGTGGGCAAGGGTTGTTTGTTGTTGACAAAATGGAGTAATTTGATGCAGATACTTAAACAACAACAATAGAGAAAATGGTTTGAGAATCTTAATTTTGGAACTGTGGTATTTCCTTGTAGTGTACAAAAACCAGCAAGGGACAGAAACACTCATTACCTCCAAAAGCAAGAGTTACTGAGATCACTTGGCCTTCTGTTCTGGCAGCCCAGAAGGCCAACCGTACTCAGGGCTGCATCGGGAGAAGCGTGGCCAGCAGGTCAAGGGAGGTGATTCCGCCCCTCTACTCTGCTCTGCTGAGACCTCACCTGGAGTACTGCGTCCAGCTCTGGAGCCCTCAGCACAAGAAGGACATGGAACTGTTGGAGCGGGTCCAGAGGAGGGCCACAAAAATGATCCGAGGGCTGGAGCACCTCTCCTATGAGGACAGGCTGAGGGAGTTGGGCTTGTTCAGCCTGGAGAAGAGAAGGCTGCGGGGAGACCTGATTGCGGCCTTTCAATACCTGAAGGGGGCCTATAGGAAAGGTGGGGGAAATCTTTTTAGTAGGGCCAGCTGTGACAGGACAAGGAGTAATGGTTTTAAACTAAACCAGGGTAGGTTTAGACTAGATATAAGGAAGAAATTCTTTACAATGAGGGTGGTGAACCACTGGAAGGGGTTGCCCAGAGAGGTAGTGGAGGCCCCATCCCTGGGAGGATTTAAGGGCAGGGTGGACGGGGCTCTGAGCAACCTGATCTAGTTAGTGGTGTCCCTGCTGACTGCAGGGGGGTTGGACTAGATGACCTCTAGGGGTCGTTTCCAACCCAAACCATTCTATGATTCTATGATTCTGAGAACCAGGTATCAGTGGCTCAGGTGGACTGCCATTTTCAAATGGCTACAATATTTTGTAGAGTGCAGGTACTATCGTTGCATGGCTGTTTGCTCCTTTATTTAGAAATATTGGCCTGGATTTGGGGCTTGCATAGGTGTCTGCACTGCCTTTGTGGTGCAGTATTGACAACGCCAGTAGGCATTCACACTCCTGAACTGTAGTCCTCAAAGATACAGTGGTATTTCTGTGCAGTGTGTAGTTCTCACTACATTGACTGGGACTTGGATATTAAATACCTTTGTCTAACCAGCCCATAAGTCCTTTTAAAGGTCTAGCCCTCAGATACAAAGGTGAGCACTGTAAAAAAGCCCAAGAAGAAATGAATAATTCCTTATTCAGTGCAGGCTTTGCACAGTCTGTAGGGACACGTCGCAGGAGGAGGATGAAGGAATACTGAGCTGCTGTTGCTTCATTCTCTGAGCAGTGGCCATCATCCTGCGCACAGAATAAACCAAATGTCCTGTGAAGAAAACAACAATATGGGGTAATGTCATTGTTACTCCTAATACTTTGTCACAACAAGTTATAATTTAACCTGTGACTAGAATTTAGCTGAACAATATAATTTTGAGAACTGTGCACTTCCTGATGATTTGATTTAGTTTACTTTGGCATAGGATATACATACACACATATATAAATAGTTACATCAAATAATCACTTTCTGAACTAACAGTAGCATGTACAGAGCAAGTAGCCTCGTAATTCACTGCAGACATTTTAGGACCACATAAGCTACCAGCTGGTAGTTTATGTGATTTTATGTATGCATCCTCAACTTCTGCCGTTCTTCCTTCTACTTGTTTGTCTCAGACATTAAAAAAAATTTCTAATAGTCAGCTCTTCTGAGCCTTCAGGAGAGTGTCTAGTGCATTCACTCATTTTCAGAGCCTTTGGGTATTGTTATAGAACAAATGAGTAATGGCAAGTACATAAAGAATGGAAAAAGAAAGTTAACAAAGAATTGCTAAATTTTGTAGTGTCTGAGCCAGCAGGAGTCTCTCTTGTTCTGTTCTTCACAGAAGCACATACAATGCTCCAGAAGAAAGGGTTTCTCAGCTGATAAAGAACAGTAAATTTTAATACATTCCTTACTGCAGAACTAATTACAACCATTGTAATACTGCTTACATGTATATGTTTTCTTATTCAGCACAAAAACTCAGAGCTGCAACATAATGAATGTGGTTTTGTTTCTCCTTTTTAATCTCAGCATTTTAGGGAAGTCATCTTGATGCAGACTACGTTAGTCATAATCATACCTGCTGTTACAAGGAAAGCATATAGAATAATTGAAGCACTGACAAATTGTCTTTAGAATTTTTGTTTGATCAAAGGTGCATAATGTATCTAAGAGAAGATGTTAGGGTAGTAGTCTATTGATAATAAACTGATATTAGCAGTTGTTAAACCATGATAGAGGTAAGGGATGGGAGATTGGCAGGAACACAGACTTATGAATATGATGGTAGGAGATGGGCTACAGCTACAGCCATGGTAGTGCTAGATAGCAAGAGATTGTTGAGGGGCAGAAAATGGGGCCATCATTGAGTAGAGAGAAGTGGCAAATGCTTTCCATATAGACCAACTCTCCAGAAGCCTCCAGTCTGTATGCATCAGGCGTCTGATAAAGGAAGCCTTTATTTAAAACTGTAATTTAGGGTTTGAAACATGCAGGAGTCAAAATACTATATTTTCCTTCTGCAACAACTGAATATCTGAGGTGGCTCATCTAGGTGATCCAAATGTCATGGGCACCATTTCCCTGTTGTCCCTACTCATCTCCACCATGTTTGCATCAGAGTTAGTGCCCAGCCCCTTCCTCAAAGGAGGCTTTCCCCCAACCTGACAGCCCTTTCCTGCTACCTATTCAGAGCTATACAAGAAGTCACAGTCACAAAAGTCCTCTAAACTGCATCAGAGGAGCCAGACAAAAATTCAAAGCAGCGTCAAGTGCACAGGCAGAAGGTTTCAGAATATGTGCACATAGCTGATTAACAAAGTTAATTGAAATCCTGTTACACCAACCTTGATTCCTTGAATAGTAAACACTGCAAGTGAGAAGAGTCACAGCACCCAGGAAATATCGTGTAGCTAGGGAAAAAGGAGGTGTTCATGTCAACATTAGAATGAGAAGGACAGTCAAGAATAGCCAGGTTCACAAGTTCCTGTTTTCTGAATGCTCATCTCTGCTTTGAATGTCAACCCAAGATTTTCAGGCTTGAGATTTTTTTTTTGCGGGGCCGGGGGGGAACATTGTACATGATCACCTTACAAAATCTACCATTCATCTAAATGCTTAGATGAGACAGAGAAGTACTCCACGGAAAATTTATCTGCTTAATTATTTAACTATTCACATTTTGCATGAGCTGTGAGGACATCAGATAAGACCAGAAGTAACTTCCCAGATGCATTTCTTTGCAATGTTTGTTATACCCTTCCAAAGGACACTATTTTTCATTAACCTTTCTGTCTATGAGCATGTCTTATTCAGTAGAGACCAAAGCTACTTACGCTTAAATCACTTCTTTAGTAAGAAAGAGCTAAAGAAAAGATACTGAAGAATTGCAAGGAGTGGCTGAAGGTATTTTATTGCATGTAAGGTGTAGGAATGGTTTTGGTTTGATTTTTAAAGAATGACAGAAAAAATGTATTACAAAAGCACTAGACACTCATCCAAACATTTGGGATTTATCCAAACTAGGCACAAACCCAACTTTTTAAGTGTCTACCCGGTATTAACTTGAAGCATGAGCTTCCAGAACAACAGTACATCTTGTGTCTGATATGCATTACAGACTGATTTACAGTAAATCTTTATAATGCAAATTGTAGACTTGTTATGGGGAGAGCTATCATGATCTCTGATGGACTGTCTTAATAAACTCACTAAGCATACACTTGAAAGTACTGCATCAGTTTAAAAATGAGTAAAAACCAGTATAAACTCAACTTGATCCCAGTGGTAGCAAGCCTTGTAGATCTAACATCAGGTACAATATTTTCTGCCTTCATGCAGTTCGTAGGATGCACAAGTACTGAACTGTCTGTCTTATTTGCCTTTGCCCTTTGGGTAATCACTATCATTTTAGTGAACTTCTGACTGTACTCCAGGGTATAGGTAATGAAAACCAATATCAGATGCATACAGTATTAGACAACCTTATTGCAGTGCTGCCATCACACATCATTACTATCAATTTGACCTTGTCAGCACACTGTGCAATATGTTCTTTGCTTTAGGTTTTATTACTGCTATTCTCACTGTCTGCAGGAGTTGCATGATCTAATTGATCTCAACAGCACACTCACCCATAACTAGAATAAGTGCTCTGTCTTCAGGCATATTATTGTAGTGATTTCTTGCATTTTTCCATAACTCACATCTGAGCAGACCTGTTATGTGCATTATTATGCACTGTAATGTACTTTGCCTTTTAGATAAGTTCTTGCACTGCCTGTCATTCACTCTCTTTAACATGAGTAAAGAGCTTATTAGGGATGCATACTTCATCCTCTGAGATTAGCTGCTGTCAATGCATTTATGCCACAATTTATTCT
>NW_009260687.1:439130-447532 GCF_000687185.1 Egretta garzetta
ATGCTTATATTCAATACATTAAAATGGTATTCAGGTCACTGATTCAAACTGAAGAGTTCCTGAGACCAGGAAGACACAATGTTTTCCAGTTCCAATAGCAGTGTAATGAAGAATTAAATAAATTACAGAAGTAATAATTATAGAATTGCAATACATAGGTTATCAAAGTGATTTCAGGTTGTGAAATTGAAAGAACTAGTTATGATAGCTTTGGCATACAGAGTGAGTTCCAACTCATTTACTTTAACCTTGTAAAAGCTAGGAATTTAATGTAATGTAATCATTTAGTCTTCCTCGATAGTCTGTGGAGTGAGCTCTTCCAAAGGCTGATTCATGTCTTCTTTCAGAGACACCTATTGTTAAACAGGATGAATTAAAGATGCTTTGTTCTCTCTCTCTCCCTTTCTGCAACTACTATGATGAGACTGTGAACTGACCGTCAAACTTTTACATGGCTTCAGTTAGGAGGGATGCATTTCCCCAGCAGTATCAAGATGGTTTTACACCTACAGCAGTACAGCCTGGCAGGCAAGAGCACCTGGGCTGATGCAACAAAATGTGACACAGAACTAAGGCTAAATGAGGTTAAACCTAGCATGACGCTGGAAAAAAACAATGGAAGAATGATTCCTCTGCAACACTTGCAGGATAACTGACAAAAACAAAGAAATCAATCTCATTTTGTTCCCAAGGAATCATAGAATCATAGAATGTTTGGGGTTGGAAGGGACCCCTAGAGGTCATCTAGTCCAACCCCCCTGCAGTCAGCAGGGACACCGTTAACTAGATCAGGTTGCTCAGAGCCCTGTCCAACCTGGCCTTGAATGTTTCCAGGGATGAGGCCTCCACTACCTCCCTGGGTAACCTGTTCCAGTGTTTCACCACCCTCCTTGTAAAAAATTTCTTCCTTATATCTAGTCTAAACCTACCCTGGTTTAGTTTAAAAGCATTACCCCTTGTCCTGACACGGCTGGCCCTACTAAAAAGATTTCCCCCATCTTTCCTATAGGCCCCCTTTAGGTACTGATGTTTTCCCATGAAACACCTTCTTCCCTTTGAGAATATGTTTTTTACACCTAAATCCTGAGTGAAACAATTTGGTACATGCAGGTAACTTAAGACTTTTCCTCTTGGTTCTAGAGGCAGCAAGTTAGTCATGACAGGACCTGGAAAACACAGTGGGGAAGCCGGACCCATACTGTCCGTATATTTAGTACTCCTTATTCATTACCACTTTTGCAGCACCACGATTTTGTTTGCCAAACCAGAAGAATATGAGGAAGCAAAATCCCATTAATGGCTGAAAAAGAAAGCACAATATTCTTTTTACAACAGCCAGTCTCTTACACATACACAAATACCCCTGTGTTTCCAAGGCAGAAATATATTCGGACTGTACTTTTTTGTTTTATAGTTTTTGTTGTTGTTTTTCCTTTTAAAGTAGGCTTCGCTTTCAGGTGGAAAGAGGAAACTGGGTAATGAAGAGACTCCTAAGAAACAGGAAATCAATAACACAGGAACTGTGACTCAGGAACCTGACTGCCTTTGGCCCTATTTGAAATGCATACTATTTCATATCTTATATGATTCATACAAGAAAACATATAAAAATATTGCCACAGGTGAATTAATTTAGTGGAAATTGTTTCTAAATTGTTCTAAATACATCCACTATTTTGGAAAGGCTTACTTTCAGTGCAGCCCAGTGCTCTGAGGATTGACTCCTTTTTCCTAAATAGAGGCTTCACTTTGGATCCTGTATTGGTGGGATGCAGAGTGAAAGGGGTGACTAAGCCTCCACAGTCTGGGCCTCGTACCAAGCTGCTGCACAGCAGTGTGATGAATGATCCATAACACAGTTCAGCATAGGATAGAAGCCTAGACATAAGTATTTCTAAAGTCTGAGGTATTTCTTGCTTCTAAATCTACATGGTTTTATATGAGACCAGCATTATTTCCACAGGCATTAAAATCACTAGCAACTCAATTGCTTCTGGCCTTAAGTTGAAACACCTCGTAAGTGTAACATTATTTATCAGACCATTCCATTAATACAAATCCTGTGGCTAAAAAATTAAAAAAAAAAAAAAAAGTCATAGAAGGATCAAACCCATAAACACAAGTGAAAAAAAAGAAAAGAACATAACTTCACACAGTAAAGCTTTTTACACATACTTCCAGGAAGCTTCCATATTGACTAGTTTTTCAAGTGCATCTCTATCTTTTACAGTTATGTTACCCCTGTCACTATAATACATATGCTATTTTACATTTATTTTTTTAGAAAACCATGCAAACAAACTTTTATCCTACTTTCATTGATGAAAATTTTGCATTTATGGATTTCTTCAGTGCTGTAGCATGATATATTAAGTTATAGATTATCACTGGAACAATGCTACCAGAGTGCTACTTATATAAGATAATTTAGATATAGAAAGCAATTTAGGAGGTGCAAAATTAATTCTCTTCTAGATATGTTGTATATTCTCTGCTATAGTTAAGTAATTGATGCTTTTCTAATGTAATTTCATTAGTACTGTTGAGAAGCTGCATAAAGAAACATGCACCTGTGTCTTTAGCTCAATAAATCATGACTCAAGTTGAAAAGAAATGTATTCTATGATGATAATTAATTTTATCTTTAGGGGCATGATTACAATTTTTTATTAAATGGCTGATACTTGTGCTAATCATCATAGGTTAAAGTATTATTTAGGCCCCATTTATTTCCAAGTTAAAAAAAAAACTAAGTGGAATTATGAATTTAAAAATATATAAGAAGTCTGTCAAGATCATAGAATAATAGAATCGTTTAGGTTGGAAAAGACCTTTAAGATCATCAAGTCCAACCATTAACCTAACACTGCCATCCCACCACTAAACCATGTCCCAAAGCACCACATCTACCTGTCTTCTAAATACCTCCAGGGATTGGGACTCAACCACTTCCCTGGGCAGCCCGTTACAATGCTTGACAACCCTTTCTGTGAAGAAATTTTTCCTAATATTCAAACTAAACCTCCCCTGGTGCGACTTGAGGCCATTTCCTCTTGTCTTATCACCTGTTACTTGGAAGAAGAGACCAACATCCATCTCACTACAACCTCCTTTCAGGCTGATGTAGAACGTGATGAGGTCTCCCCTCAGCCTCCTTTTTGCCATGCTAAACAACAAGATGTGTAGTTGTGTTAAATTAGCAGAAGTCAAATTAGGTATTGCTATGCCACATAACATTTATTTTAAAGGACAAAAACTAGCAAAAATGACAAAAAAACCCAACAAAGGAACATTGCAAAAAAAAGATTATTTGTGAATACTTGTTTGAATTGCAAGTGCTTTTTCTTGTCAACCTGGATCATGCACCTTTTAGTCCCTAAGAATGAGATTCTTATAAGTGATGTGTGTTTGGAGGAATGGTCATATTTTTTTAACATTTGTTAATATGGTTCATTACTACATTCCTAAATGTAATAGCTTGCATTTACAAAGAATAGTTATTCACATAAAAGCAAGAGCATCTGTTATTTGTCTGTGTCCGCATTAGCACACTTGATAAGAGCAGTCATGAGGTTTCAGGAGGATTTCTTTGGCCATCCCTGAATCACTGATTCAGTTTTAAAGTGATATTAATTCACAAGAACTTGATTGGTTTTGGAGATAACCACAACATGAGAATTGCTCTCAGATATGCATCAGATGCACTCACACTGTTGGGGCAGATCTAAGTTTGAATCAATGATCTGTCCTTTTGGGCATCTCGGGTGGGGATATTTATCCAGGGGAACAGACTAAATCTAACCTGGAGGAAGAAAAAGCCATATTGCATTAAAAAGATGTATGTGTTATCAATGTAGCCACTTTACCTTTAGTATTTTGGTCTAGAGAGCCAAAATTGCTTTCTAATGTGGACATAGAATTTTTCATGCACTGTTTATTATTTACTTCTCACCTAAATAAGACAAAGCAGCCAGAAGCAGAAACAATTAAATGTAATTGGTCACCAGACACCAAGAACATGTAACACTATCTGCAAATACTTAAAGTGAATAATTTGTGAAGAATTCTAGAGATTAATTTGTTTTACCCGTACTATTTAGTGAATAATTTTGAAAAATAATTCTCCAAAACATGCAGAGAAACCAGAATACTTTTGCAGCTCTTTATTACATGAGAAAAAAAGATAAATACTTGATTTAGTTGTAATGGATAATTTGAGCAGATATCAGTTGTTTGTGTAAACAGCTCTACTGATGACCTATTGGATGGAATTTCACATTCTTTTTCCCTTAAATTACAAGAGGAGTGTAGCTGATGTCACCACTCTACACCTAATTGTTGTGGATGGACAACGCACAGAATGTGGCTTCGTTACAGGTACTTAAATGGATTTACAGATTTTATGTGTTGGTTCAGTGTCAAGAACCAAAAGGAAAATTATTGTCAATAAAATTCCATGCCAAAATATCATGCTTAATTTGTACTTCCACTTCTGCTTCCACATTCCATTTCAGTCTCCTTCCATTTGCAAACAGCCACATCCCTTTCATTCAGCACTCACCTTTGCTCAGCCAAGACTCTTCAGTACAGACATTAATCTCCTTGGCTTTTGATGCTCAAGTGTCCCCAATGTTATAATCTGCTTTTTACTTAGGAGGAATGGGAGGCAAATCACAATATCCTAGACAGAGATAATTTATTTTAGCAAGCTAGCAAGACTAAAGGTTTCCTGGCAAGAAAAAACTCAAGGCACAAAGAGCTCAGCGTATTTGAACTGTACACCTCTGACCCACAGGTTTGTTTGTTCCTCACAATTTCCACTGTGGTCTAGACAAAATTCTAGAAATAATCTTTGCAAAGATGCAATAGATGTAAATAGCGCTTGCTAAACTGTATGAATTATGGAAAGAGAGAAGGTCAGAAGTTGGAGGTTTCTACTGACCCTGTTTAGAGAGATACTGGCTGAAACTCCTTAGCACCTGCTATTCCTTAGCTTGCATTTCCGCTCTATTTCCTTTTTATATGATACAGATTGGTTGTCTCTGGCAAATTGGCTAACTAGAAAGTTTTGGGTTTAGTTTGTTGTGTCTTTTGGTTTCCTTATATCAGAAGTCACCAAGTCGGTGCAACTACTCAAGTGAGCACAGTAAGTTCTTGTTGTTTTCTTACAGTTTAAAGGGACATAGATGAAATTTTTCTTCATCTTGGCTCTGAAAAAAATTGAATAAACAACTGAGAGACTTGCTCAAATTATTTATGACATATAAATGAAAACACCTGAGGTATTCATGTTCTTTGTTCTTTCTCGGTTGAAAAATGAGTTTTAATATTACCAGTCAGACAGTGATTCAAGAGACATCGCTTTTAACTCAAAATACTAGATCTAGTTTGTAGATTAATGAGCTGATTCTGGGCCCTTCATTCCTGATTTGCTGCCCACATGTTCAGTAGTTCTCTAAAGCCTCACTGCCTTTCTTTCCTTTAAAAAAATAAAAATAAATCAGTTCTTAAAACCAAGAAAAGACTCATCCTCTCCAAGCCACACAACTAGGAAACAATGACAGCCAACATGTATGTCTGAAACCTCCACTGCACAAAATATATATCAGCTGCAGATAAAAACATCTGAGCTAGAAATATCAGGTTCCCTTCTTAGCAAGTGGAGAGAAGGCATACCTCTAGAAATAGTTGGTTTGGGTTCTTTTTCATCCCAAAATAAGTGTCCAGGATGGCACCTCTGCACAGAAACCTTTTTCTTCTCAGTGGATTAAGTAGAAAACCTAGAGTGACTTGCACAATCCAACATATTTCTTTAAGCTATGTAGGTTTTAGGTGCCTAAAGTCAGGTGAGAAGAGTAATCTCATAAGTGTCTGTGACTTTCAAAGTGCTTGAGTTGCGGTAGAAAACCTGGGGAGTTTTATCAACCGATTACTACATAATATGAAGATGGTGAAAGACAGCATGGAACATGTTAAAATGAACATGACTTTGAAATGTAATATTTTGTTTCACTGCCTGACTCTCTACCAAATTAAAGGGTTCATACTGTACTGTCCTTTAGTCCAGAAACTGATGATTTACAAGTAAGAAAATAGCTTAAAGAACAGAAGCTTGAAACAAGGTAGCTTAAAGAAAAAAAGCAATACTGTCATCCCTGTAGAAGGCTAAAAGAAATGAAAACTATTTTCTAGAAACTAAACAAATGCATCAGTAACAGGAATTTAATAAACGTCAGGGACTAGTGTTAAATTACTGCAGAAACTGAGGATAACATCAGACGATCCAGGCAGAAAATGCATATCGCAGATTCTTCTTTCTAAAGAACTGAGAAGTTGGTAGCAGTGGGGTAAAAAAAAAAAGAAAGCCTAGTGAAGTGATACTGTGGAAAAAAACAGATGTTATCAAGGCATTTGAAATGTCAGCTGCCTGCTCTCTCATCTTCTCAGGTGCAATAAAGAATTCTCTAAACAGTTTTGCACCCTGTATCTTTGATATTATTCCAGCCATCTGGAAAATAATGATATTTTAAAATGCACTATCAAACTTAACCCAAAAAGAAAGGTCACATCAAAGTTTTTAGGTCAAGTGAAAGTGGGAGTTATTTTAGTTTTTCTTTAAAGTATAGATGCCAATTAAAAGTTTGCCTAACAACTTGGTTTTTATAGATAATATACTTTAATGGCAACTGGTGTCTAGCCAGCTGACTAGGATGTATTTCAGATTCAAAATCCTAAACATATACTCATTATACATTCTGTAATTTTTTTTAAGATTTTCAAATATGTAGTGATATGGGAATGTTATTGTGCATGAAATTTAAATCTGTTTAAATTATATTTTTGACAAAATATTCATTTTATGTCCTGTATTTTGATGGAGAGCTAAAACTTATATTGTTATATGAATTTGGATTATTTATGTTATGGAGTCTCAGTCACCCTTGAAACATATTCCATTTCTTCATTTCCTTATTTCAAGCAGAAGATTCCACTTTCAGATGCATCCCGGAAAGGAAAATAATAATAATGACAGGTCCTGCTAATACGAATCCCAGGTCAATTTTTCCACTCAGCACCAATACTTAGTTGAAACAAACTGTTATACCACTGCTTAATCCAGAATATGGACCAGAGATATTTAGTGCTCCTTATACTTTTTTTGGGAAAGCAATATCAGCAATCAGTGCCACTTAGAGAACAAATATACCCATATACATATTTAAACACAAATAATCTATTCACAGTATGTGAATTGATTATGAAATTAAATTATGACATTAAAAAGGATTTCTATTCATGCTAATGGATAAGTGCAAGGAGCAAGATATCCAAAATGAGATAATGCACCTAGTTGTCATTGTAGGTGAAAAATCCAAAATGTTGATTTTCAAAATCTCACTCAACTGTTTTTTGATATTCAAGGTGATGGAGTGTTTCTTAAGTTTCTGTCTAGTGAACAGCTTAAATCTTGTCAATGTGAGCAGATATAATAGCCAATTTTAGATCAAACATGATTTTAATAAATTACATAATATACAAAATCATAGGTTTAGTGTTAGACCTTAGATCCTTGGGACACAGGCAACCAAACTCCCATGGGGAGACGGAAGCTTGAGGAATTTACAGAAGGGGTGACAAGGAGAAAAATGTACAGTGTTAATCAGAAGTTGAAAGTGCTAACTTCTCACATCCAGGCACTGAATTCTACTGTTTCTCACTGAAAATCATAGAATCATTTGGTTGGAAAAGACCTTTAAGATCATCGAGCCCAACTGTACCTGTCTGCTACTAAACCATGTCTCTAAGCACCTCATCCACCTGTCTTTTAAATACCTCCAGGGATGGGGACTCAATCACTTCCGTGGGTAGCCTGTTCCAGCGCCTGGCAACCTTTTCAGTGAAGAAATTTTTTCCTTATGTCCAATCTAAGCCTCCCCTGGTGCAACTTGAGGCCATTTCCCCTTGTCCTATCACTTCTTACCTGGAAGAAGAGACCTCACTACAGCTTCCTTTCAGGTAGTTGTAATTGGGCGATACAGTCTCCCCTCAGCCTCCTTTTCTCCAGGCCAAACAACCCCAGTTCCCTCAGCCGATCCTCATAAGACTTGGGCTCCAGACCCCTCACCATCTTCATTGCCCTTCTCTGGACACAATCCAGCACTTCACTGTCCTTCTTGTAGTGAGGGGCCCAAAACTGAACACAGTATTCGAGGTGCAGCCTCACCAATGTTGAGTGCAGGGGAAAGATGACTTTCCTGGTCCTGCTTGTCACACTATTTCTGATACAAGGTAGGATACCGTTGGCCTTCTTGGTCACTTTTGCACACTGCTGGCTCATATTCAGCTGGCTGTCGACCAACACACCCAGGTCCCTCTCTGTCAAGCAGCTTTCCAGTCACTCT
>NW_009260687.1:447657-460531 GCF_000687185.1 Egretta garzetta
ACCCAGGTCCCTCTCTGCCAAGCAGCTTTCCAGCCACTCTTCCCCAAGCCTGTAGCGTTGCATGGGGTTGTTGTGACCCAAGTGCAGGACCCGGCACTTGGCCTTGTTGAACCTCATACAGTTGACCTCAGCCCATCGATCCAGCCTGTCCAGATCCCTCTAGAGAGCCTTACTATGTTCAAGCAGATCAACACTTCCACCCAGCTTAGTGTTATCTGCAAACTTGCTGATGGTGCAGTCGATCCCCTCGTCCAGATAATTGATAAAGATATGAAACAGAACTGGCCTCAACACTGAGCCCTGGGGAACACCACTTGTGACTGGTCACCAACTGGATTTAACTCCATTCACCGTGACCCCTTAGGCCCAGCCATCCAGCCAGTTGCTTGCCCAGCAGAGAGTCACGCTTGTCCAGGCCATGGGCAACCAGTTTCTCAAGCAGAATGCTGTGGGAGACAGTGCCAAAGGCTTTGCTAAAATCAAGGTGTACTATATCCACAACCTTTTCCTCATCCACTAAGTGGGTTACCTGGTCATAGAAGGATATCAGGTTAGTCAAGCAGGATCTGCCTTTAATAAATCCATGCTGACTGGGCCAAATCACCTGGTTGTCCTGGACATGTTGGGTGATGGCACTCAAGATGAACTGCTCCATGACCTTCACCAGTACTGAGGTCAGACTAACAGGCCTATAGTTCCATGGATCCTCCCTTCAGCCCTTCTTGTAAATGGGCATCAAAATATAATATAAAAAACTGAAGGAGGTGCTGATTTTATATCCTGTAGGCTGAGCATAAGCATTCACCTGGGATAAGGATAATGTGGATTGTTTGGCCTATTAGGTAAGTAAAAATTTTAGTAAAATATTAATTTTTCATTGAAGACATTTTTTCCTAAATGGAGAGTCTTTCCTAGTACCTTCAAGAGTATTGCTTTCTTAAAGTTTATCTGTCTCTAAATGTTTTATTTTTCTAATTGGCAAAGTACCTTTTGTATGTTTTGCTATCATTATGTAAAAGCAACCTCAGTATTTATTTCTCTTATCAACATTTCCTGGGGATCCTAATCTCCACATGCAACAAAAAAATCAAATGGCACAAATACTATCCATGTTTCCAATCAAAAAAGTATATATATTTGCTTTAAATAAAGATTTGGAACTCTGACAGATCTTGTGCACAAAATCTCATCTTTCAATCTTGACCTTCTCTAAGAGATTTTGTATTTTGGTTGACTGTCAGATCTTAAACTAATGTACATTAATAGCAAGTATTTTCATGTCATTGGAGCATGCTGCCATTGCCACCTGAGAATCTAATTACACAGCCTTGGGGACTGCATTATGAAATGAGTCATAAAGTCATGTCAGAAGTACTTCTCTGATAGCTAATGTTTAAATTGTTTAAAGTTCTCAGTGTGGCTGTTGAGAATAATCTCCATCTCATTGTTCTCATTAGTTGCAATTACAATTGGGATACAGCTCCCTTTCAAGGTTTTTGGGGGGGTTTTTGGCTCTTTTAAATTTTTCAAGCATTCAAATATACTAAAAAGGGGGTAAATTTGAAGTTCTTCCCTATTGTCTATTGAGAAATCTGTGCCATTTTCAGAATAGTAAGAATTTTATTTGGGAAAAGATCTTCTAAAACTCTTGAAACATTTCACTTTAAAGTGAAGCTACTATATTTTAACCTTAAAGATGGAATAACTTTGCAGAGAAAACAATCAGCTTCTCCTTAATAGAGAAAAAATCATCCATATTGCAAATGACACATATAGAGATACAAAAATATCTATTATTGAACTTTTTGCTGCTATGTCTCAATCATACAACTCATGATAGCTTATCGTGTGATAACATATCCTACATTATTTAAGTTATAGTGATATTACTGTTTTATTATATGATTTTTTTTCTTTTTTTAAACAACCTCAACCTTGTTACAGATGCTTCCTAAGCCAATAAACACAAAGTTTCTAGATCAAGTAGAGTGTATGTGTTTGAACTATCATCAGACTTAGTCAGGTGTATTGCTTTTTTCAACAGAAGTTTAAGATATTCTGAAACATCATAATCTGAGGAAGGGAACAAAAATATATACTTGGCAAAACTGTGAAATTTCCTTCTAGTCTTACAATCTTTAGTTGTAATTTGTGTAAATCCATTTATTTTAGCTAAATTACTACATATTTGCACATTTGTAGGCAGGCATTTCCTCACTTTTATATATTTTTGTATTTCCTTCAATATCTGTCCAATGACTTTTCAGGGAAGCAAGAACTGGAATACAGGTTTTCCTAGCTAGTGGTCCTATGCATGACTCCTGTGCATGGTCCTATGCACTGACTCCACAGAGTCAGTCTCCTTTTTCATTATTCTCCCTGTAGGTCTACAGACCTCATATTAAAATCTGCAGTGTTTCTGTGATTTTTTCTGCTGTTATTACAGATCATAATAATCCTTCTGTGAAGGATCTGGTCACTGTATTGGAAAAATACAATACGCCCTTTTCTCAGCCATGGATGGTAATGGCAATGCCGAAGCCCTAGATATTCCCTTAAGAGATGCCATATTTCTTAAAAATATTACTGATTTTTGGGTCGCAGCTGCCATGCACTGCCATATTCCCAGATACCAAAGAAAATCACAGTGTTAAGGACTTTTTTTTACAGTCTTTCTAACACACCGCGTCATACTAAGCAGACACTTTTTCCAAGTGGACTTCAGTAAATGTAGTGTCCTAATCCCCTGTGCTGTACAACCGCGTTTCCCTAAAGGAAAAACTAGAAAAGCCAGACCATTCAGCTCAAGCATGGGCCTGTGGTTTTGTGTATTCTTCAACTGTTGGGAAACACAGTCTAGATTTGTGCCATCTAGCAGTCTGCCAGCACATAGATAAGTTTCAGGGTTCAGAAGAGGCTGGAGAGTGTCTCCCATATGCAGTTTGACTGAGGTCACCTTGGGCTGGGATGAAGATTCTCAGGCACAAAACCTGAACCTTGTCTGTTCTCACAAAACAAAACTTGTTCTGTTTTATTTACATGGATTCTGTTCTCTATGGCTGAGAAGAAAGAAATATTACCTTCCCAGACTCAACCAACAACCCCAGCATTTTACTTAGTGAATAGATGATACAATCAATACAGAGATGTCTAAGATACATTATTATAGTAGCAGGCATATAACAATCTGTCTGATTGCATGCAGCTTCCATGTTTTTGTATCATGCATGTCCAGTAAGAAAAAAAAACTTTAAAATTCTTTCTTACACAGAACCATCCTTTGATTACTTTCCAGATACAATTTTTTCTTTTTTTTTTAAAAATTTATTTCCCAAGTGGTCTATTTGTATGTGGTGCACAAACTTTAAGACTTGCAATCCCCCCACTGGTATTAAATCCCACCGAGATAAATACAGCAGCCTGCTTTAGTCAAGAAAAAATGTAGACTGACTTTTTTTTTTTTTGTTTGTTTGTTTTTAAACATAAGTTATAACTCTGTACCTGGCTGACTATCCCTGTTAGAAGAGAGAGTTCTTATAAGAAATTCATCCTGTGTGTGAAAGGTCAGATTCAGAGGCTAAGTGTTCTACAGCAAGCCTCTAGGCTTGTTGTTACAGAAGCCCAGAGGAGCAAAATCATGTTCAAGTCAGGAAATAATGGGAAAGGAGAAACAAAAAAAAATCTCTGGAGGAAAAAATAATGCCCACCTCTGTGTTCTCAGAGGAAGAGGAGACAGGAAGAAAAAATCCAGAGAAAGCAAATCTCTATTGTAAAAGGTTTAAATGTATAAGCCTGTATCAAACAATGTAAATAATTTATATTAAAACCCAACCCCCAACTCTATCCTCCAAAATTATTAATAGAATATATTATAATTATTCAGAAATTAAAGTCTAAAAGAAAGTAGTTAAAGATTCAAAAAATATTAAGGCATAGAAAAGCACAGTGAAATTATGTATACAATTTTACCTTGCTCCAAGGTGATGTTATGCATTACTCATATGATTATTTTTTATTTGTGGTCTTGAGTGAACCCGAGGACTCACTTGTGAAAACACTACTTCTTGCCCCCTACCAGTCTGCATCGTCAAGAACGACTAAAATACGGCCTAAAATGATAAAATTTGGACTGCTGTGTAGAGCAGAGAAACTACTGTCAGCTGATACTTGTCATATATATTTCATTGCAGATGCAAAAATATAAAAATGATTTCTCCCTCGCATGGACACACTATCTGTTTTTTGGTTTTTTTTTTAAATCAGTCTGCAGACTTGTCGCTTTACACTCCCTCTTTTCTCTCATCCTCTCAACCCTAGCACATATCATGGCCATTACTGTATGGATTAGAAAACTGTATTCAGGGATGGTTCTCACTGCTAGTCATTTATCCAAAGAGAGAAGGATGGTTTATATTACTTGTTCCTATGGGAACTTGAGATGGTTTTGGAATATGATAGGACATGCCCAAGGATACCTCTGCATGACAGCTGGGAACGTGCATACTTTAAAAATAACATCCTGATTTGTAATGAAACAGAGAAAAGCCAAAGACATAACATGGATAATAACTCAGTTTATTACGTGTAAGTTTGCTTACTACTGCACTTAGTCTATCCGCCATCCCAAGGGTGACAGTAGCACTTGTCAGAATTAGAGTAAAACCAGTATACAAGCAGCTGCCAGTCAGACTCGCAAGAGCCTGTCCACTGCCTATTACAGAGCTCACTGTGCTATATGTCTTGAGCCAAGGTCACATCGCTTTGCCTTATGAGATAGGTATTTTCTTATCCTTATAAATGCAAAAGACATTACAATGGCTGCTCTGAGTGCCATGACTATGTAGGTATGTGGGAGTTAAAAGCAGACTATGAACAATGTGGATTATTTATTTCCTAAATATAAAACTAATTTCTATTCACTTATACTGAATGTAGGACATACTTGACAGCTATTAATCTGTACAGTAATTAGCATTAGTCTTGCAAACTGAAGATAATGTAAAAGCTTTTGCTGAAATATAAAATGTTCCAATGGTTCATAATAAACAAACAACTTCAGTTTCTGGTAAATAATTCTTCCTATTATTACAGGTTGTGATTAATTACAGTGAATGAATAAAAATTGATTAACCTGTCCAGATCATATAGCAACATTTTTGGCACAATCATTTCTCCTGTGTGTTCATTTTTGGTTTTTTCCCCTTTTGTCAAAAAAATTCTGAAATATCTTTCTTTCAATGCTGGTAAGAAATTTGAATTTTCTAGGTTATGAACACCTGAATGAAAGACAGGAAGACTAATGATATTGCTACTGTTAAAAGAATAAATTAGAGTCTTGTAAATAAGTTCATACTTTGGAATATGATGTCGTGTGCTAGAATTTATGAAATGTCCCAGTACTGAAAACAATTATTACATCATTTTCTAATGAAAAAAACATGACTGTTATTCTGCTGCTATTAAAAATTAAAAAAAGGGTGCATATCACCCTGGCTGTTGGAAAACACATTTAAAAGGCAATTAGAATATTTTTATTATTATTTTGAAAGTATCTTGTGATGCAGAAAACTTCTCCGGTACTTTATATCTAATTCATTTTCAAGCCACTATTTTAATTAAGAATTGCAATCTCTGCTATATATACTTTGCTTATACAAACCATATACATTTTTATACATACAAACCAAATATATATCTATACACATGATGCTATTTCCTTTAGTGACAGCTTAGCACTCAGAAACTATTGCTTTATATGACTGATCAAGACCAAAAGAACTAAAAAATATATTACATTGAGAAATAATCTGTACATATGTGAAATCAATCATTGTGTATGTGATATTGTATATTGACACCTAATGTTGAACTATTGCACTTCAAGCCAGTTAAGGTTAACTCTTTCACCCTACAAAGAAAATGCATTGCAACAAGTGGTCCTCCTTATAAGTTGTTTTGATCAGACCATTTTTATGCGCATTTATAGGCATGACAACAGAACACTATGAAAAATTTGGGGCTCTACATGTGGAGTTAGAAGTTAAAATAATTAAAGTGTAGTTGTGTAGCCCAGAATGAAGATCTAACTAGCCTGCCACATTTTAGAAGGCAGCAAAACTGCTAAAGGTAGATGACTAAGATGGACTGCATAAAGTGTTCTCTTTGTGTACTCTGCCTTCTCCAAATTTTGATTCACCCCGTGTTGTTTTCCTTAGAAATAAAACTCAAACCAAAGTGAAGGTATTTATCTGTTTATATGAACAATCAAATCTACTTAAAATTCCTTCTCTCAAACATGACCTTTATCTTCAAAGAAGAACAAGAAATTGAAAGAAACTACTACAACTCTTCCAAATAAATAATTTTCCTCCTAAAAAGTCAGTTCATCTCTGAAAGTAAAAAATCGCCAAACCTAGGCTTTAACACCCATGGAAACATGACAGGATGCCACTAAAATAGAAACTAGAACATGATTCAGCTTGTAATTTGCTCGCTAGGTCATACTGCCTTTTTCTTCCTTGGAAAACATCACCTAGTCATGTAAATGATAACTTTTTTTCTTATTTTGATTCTTAAACAAGTAATTGAAATAAATATTTAAACTCATAAATCTCTCATTTCCTATACAGTGAATGGCTTATACATGGAACTAATTAAAATTGTACCTTTCTTTCTTCCTTATTCTTCCAATTCTTAATATGATTTCGGTGAGTGAAAATGTAGATTTATTTCAAAAAATCACCTTCCCACCGCTGGTAAAGCCTCTTTGATAGAATTGAATGTAGTAGTGTAATGTCTGTTAACAAGAACTTGCCCTATTTCTAGAAAAATGTTTCATATATCAACCCACAGGTGTCTCTGATCTTTTTACTGTTTACCATCTGTGGTGGGTGTGATGCTATATTTGCCATCAGATTAGCATATTCCTGATGTCTTGGCAGCTTATGAAAGGGCATTTATTCCAACCATCCATCAGTGGCAGCGTTGAGAGTTAGGAAAATACAGAAAAAAGTAAAATACTACTTTGCAACTTAAAGCAGCTGATGATGGAAATAAAGAATGTCTGGACTCTGTTCATTTGATGGAAAATACTGGAAAAGCTTTGTTTTCCCAGTTTGTAACTGTCAGCTCTCTTCCCCTCCTTTCCTAGATAACCTCAGAATTTACAAGGTCACCGAAAAGAGTATCCTCCTCAAAATTCAAAACAGCAAAACCCTAACCCCATAGAAGATTTAATGTGTCCTTTCCTTACTTATGTCTGTCTTCTATGCCCCAGTCTGAGGTTTGAAGAATGGTCTTTAGAGGACATTTAAAATTTAGTTTTCTTCTAATTTGGTTACCTATTCATGCCAGCCTACACTTCCATCCCCGTGAACCTCTGTTCTTAACCCTGGGATGCAACAATGCAGCTGCCATGCAGAGCAAGGTAACTAATATCCTGCCTGGCTACAGAGGGAATTTTCCCCAGTTTACCATCCACATATTTTTAAGTGACATTTGGACTTTCTTCTACATAAAAAGATGTCAGTGTTACTGGCATTCTGCAACATGAAACTTAAGACATAAGTCTACTGGCTTGAACAAGAACTGAAAGATTAAAATAAAACTCACATACATTATAGATTACAACATTATAGAAGACACTGTCACAGATCAGTGTTATGAGGAGTGCCTCTGTTTGGTTTGGATGATCTCTAGAAAAGTTTCAGATAAATGGAATACAAGCCAATTCAGGAGAAAGAGAGGAGAAAAAAAGAATATATATCTTTAAGAGTGTTCATATTTTGCACAGAGATATATTTTTAACTGTAATGAAATATCAAATCAGCTACAGATACAGAAAATGTGTGAAATCATCTTTATAAGCTGATCCTCTGAGACAGTGAGTAGTCTCCATGTTTTTGAAATACTTTCAGAACAGCTCACAAAATATAAATGTAGATAGACAAAGACTGGCTGTCAATTTGTTTATTTCAGAAGGAAATTCTTAGAAAAAGGCCCTAATGACAAAGAAATTCTTTTAGAGGGAAATGTTTTTTGTTTTTTGTTTTGGTTTGTTTTTTTTAATGACAATTTGTTCTTATAAGGGAATATTAACAAGCCCCACTTAAGTAAATGGAGTGAGAAAGACATTCAGGAGAAAAGTAATCTGTTTTATTCTATAAATGGAGGTACCTAGCTCCCTCCTATGAATATACATGAAGCTTGATGAATCAGTAAACTTAGTGGCCTGAATTTATATGCCAAAATTAAGTGAGATGGATCATACGTTCTGTGATTCTTATGTGGAAATTTTCTTTCTGCAGTTACAGTCAAGACAGAAAAAGAAATACAGTGTTGAAATTATGGCAATGGGGAAAAAAGATGTACATAAATCTAAAGAAAGATAATGTTTTCTGGTTTTTTAACTGTTTCAAATATATATATTTGATGTCAATGTCATTGCTTCTCAAAACTAAACATATTTTATTGCAGAGCCAGGGCTATCATCCCCTTACCTGGTTATTATTAGTGGCAAAACTTAAGAAATCACTTACAAGAGGTTTTTTGGTTTGTGGTTTTGTGTTTTTTTGGTTTGTTTTGTTTTGTTTGTTTTTTTTTTTTCCCCAGTTAGTTACTTATACCTAACACTTAAAGGTATGCAAAAGGTCACAACTATAAATTACTTTGAAACATTTTGGAACTAGAAAAATAGGTAATGAATGTTATATTCTGACCTTTTGCAATGATTGGTGCTATGAGAAACAGCTCTTAAATATAGTTATACCTCAATGAATATGAAATGCTTTCTAAGATTTCTGAACCAATGTGAATTATAATAATTAATTACATAGAATTAATTCTATGAACTATCACATTGAGAAAATTGTGGTTCAGACTGTTTTTATATGTAAGTTAAATATGGTTTTCAGCTGAGGTTTTCTTGTTTCAGGGTGAATCAACTTTGATTTGTAAGTAATGCTGTAATGCAGCCTTCTGAGCAGAATACAAACAAGAAACTTGTAATAGGGAGCCTAAATAAAAAAAAAAAAAGATGGGGATCTGATTGTGCAGGGTGTAGGGGTGTGCCCATGTAGGAAATGCATTTTATCTTTGTCTTCTATTAATTTACAAACTTTGTTTTATCAAATTGTTTATAAAATATCAAAATGTAATTTTTTTTTGTTTTATTCCATATTCATTACTACTATTGCATGATGGTGCTAAACAATGTAATTTCTCATCTGTACTGACAGGTGATAAGAGCATTTAGCATTAGAAAAAAGTATTCACAGTTGTAGGACCCAGAGAAAGAAGTGGGGTAGATGTACACTTCTTTGTCTTTTTCTTTATGCAAGATGGTGGCATAAGGCGCACTACAATAGAGTTTCTTAATATTACATAAACAGCTGTAGTGGTTAGAAGGGAAAGGCAGTAATGAATTATTAATACAGATCCATTTTCAAATAGGTCTAGAAGACCCATGTGACATCTGCTGAAAATCCAGGTCACTGGGTTGAGCAGAATCTGTGTGAAGCTGAGCATCAATTCCTATGCATGATTTGAGTTCTTTAGGTCTCCCTTTCCCCAAGTCACTTACTTGAGTAAATTCTCATCATCAGTTTGGCTTCATTTGTGAACAGAAAATGACAATATCCCTTCTGAAAAAATAAATATATTCATTATAGTTTCACCAGATACTTAGATTTTTTGCTTTCAGTTGTGTTGAGTAGCCATTTTTCTAAAAAAGGATGAGATAGGAAAACTGAAGCAGAAGGCAAAAAGCAAAATGTTAAAGTATTATTGATGCTTTATAAAACAAGTTCTGAATTTTTTTGTGTTTGATAAGTAGAGCAAAGTCTGCACTTATGCATAATATAATGGAATCATACTGGTATTCTAGAATAATTGGTGTGTTGGGAGCTGCTGTAAAACCACATTTATTTAGGGATAAGAAGAACTACCCTTTTTAGCGATAAGGAATATTAATTGGCCTGGCAAGGTTTGAAGAGCAAAAAGGATAATAGCACGGAACTCAGAGGCAATAAATAATCCTTTTACACAGCTTTCATCGCAAAAGCAAATCAGCAAACAGTTAGAGATGCTATTGAATTTATAAATACTGGGAAATGCAGAATTATAGCTGCCACTTAATCCTCAACGAGGCAGTATCCTCAAAGAAACTCTATTGTCATTACATATTTTTAGGCTGAAGAAACTAATTCCATTACTTCCCTCTCCATTTTATCATGTACACACCTTGAACTTACTAAGCTACTGAGCTGCATATACACATACATGTATTTCTGTCTGTAATCACCATTGTAATGCTCAAGCCAAACCAGTCTATTACAATAAACTTGTGTGATGGGTTGACCCTGGCTGGATGCCAGGTGCCCACCAAAGCCGCTCTATCACTCCCCTCTTCAACAGGACAGGGGGGAGAAAAATATAAGAACAGCCTCATAGATTGAGATAAGGACAGGGAGAGATCATTCACCAGTTACTGTCACAGGCAAAACTGACTCAACTTAGTGAAATTAGTTTAATTAATTATGAATAATATCAGAGTAGGAGACGATACCCCCTCCCCCCCGAATCTTAAAACACCTTCCCCCCACCCCTCCCTTCTTCCCAGGCTCTATTTCACTCCTTTTTGTATACTTCCTCCCCCTGAGTGGCACAGGGGGGTGGGGAATGGAGGTTGGGGTCAAGTTGGCCAGTCCTTCAGGAGCAAACTACTCCAGCATGGGTCCCTCATGGGGTCACCAGCCCTGCCAGCAAACCTACTCCAGCCTGGGCTCCTCTCCCACAAGTCCACAGGTCCTGCCAGGAGCCTGCTCCAGCATGGGCTTCCCGCAGGGTCACAGCGTCCTTTGGACATCCACCCACTCTGGCATGGGGTCCTCCACGGGCTACAGGTGGATATCTACTCCACCATGGCCCTCCATGGGCTGCAGGGGAACAGCCTGTCTCACCATGGTCTTCACCAGGGGCTGCAGGGGAATCTCTGCTCTGTCACCAGGAGCACCTCCTGCCCCTTCTTCTGCAGTGACCTTTCTGTCTGCAGGGTTGTTTTCTCTCACATCTTATCACTTCTCTCTCTGGCTACTGTCCTGCAGGAGGCTTTTTTTCCTTAAATATGTTATCACAGAGGTGCTTCCACTGTTGCTGACTGTCTTGGCCTTGGCCAGTGGTGGACACAGGGAAAGCCTGTACCTGGGATGTAATGAGACATTCTGTTCTGTGGAAAAAAAAAATTAAAAAATCATTTTTGTCAAAACCATACAGCAAAGCCAAAGCCAAATCCAAGGAAGAGCCGGTGCAAGGGGAATGTTTGCGAGTCTCAGTTAACAAGTGATAGTACTCATCTTGCTATTAGTTTTGCTCCTTGTTTCAGTCAGGCAATTCAGTTAATTTCTTGATGCATCTGAGAGAGCAAGATAGTTAATAGAATACAAATCATCAAAGGTCAGAGGGAAGCTTGGAGAAATAATGCAGTAATACATCTCAGCCACCAGCTGGGGAGGCAAGCTATAAATGATGCAGGACAGGAGAGAAAACATGTTCCCTTTTTTCAGTGGCAGTGAAGTTGAAGATTAAACAGCCTACTGTTTGTGTTTTTCTTCTAATCAGCAAGAGGACCCTGCAGCAGCTGTGTAAAACTGCCAGATGCTGCACACGTGCTTTTTCTTTTCCCTAATTAATTTTGTTGAGTATCCACTCTGTTCTGCCATTGATTGTTCTCAGTAATTCTGAGACCCTCAGAGCAGTCACCTGTGCAATCACATCTATCTCCATTATCATCTTCTCCCCTCTCTTCTTCTGAGTCCACCTGTCTCTGTTTTCTTCCATTTACCTATTGCTTTAATCCGAGAGCTCTGTTATTGCATTGTACCATGGTGTAATTCAGTAAAGTTTATAGATATTCCTACAACTACAAGAATGGTATTTTTCTTAAATGAAATTCAAGGTATTCCAATTGAAAACAGTTTATTTCAAATAAATTCTCTGCTAAATATTTTTCCAATTTGTCTGTCTTACTTATATGTATGATATCAAATGCCCTTGCCTTGACCTGTGAGTCTATGTGCTATTGCAATGACACAATGAAGATCCAAAGTTCAAGGGTGGTTTTGGGTTTTTTTATTGTAATATGAATGTAGGGATTATGCACTAAAATCCATCATATAATCTCATCATAGATTGTCCATAGTGTTCACACTAACAGTGTTTGTATTAGACAAAGTTCAAAACTGGACAACCAGATTTTACCAGATGCGTGATGTTTTTGAATGTAACATCACTACAATATAGTCATTGTATGAATTATCACAGTTTCAAAATATTCACACAAATTACCTTAATGGATTAATCCATACCTTTCAAGGCTTTGATTTTCAAAATCATAGAATCATAGAATCACTTTGGTTGGAAAAGACCTTTGAGATCATCGAGTCCAACCTTTATCCTAACCCTGCCATCCCACCACTAAACCATGTCCCTAAGCACCTCATCTATCCTTCTTTTAAATACCTCCAGGGAGGAGGACTCTACCACCTCTCTGGGCAGCCCATTCCAGAGCCTGACAACCCTTTCCATGAAGAAGTTTTTCCTAATGTCTAGCCTAAACCTGCCCTGGCGCAGCTTCAAACCATTCCCCCTCATCCTATCATCTGTTACCAGGGAGAAGAGGCCGACTCCCACCTCACTACGTCCTCCTTTCAGGTAGTTGTAGAGGGTGATCAGGTCTCCCCTCAGCCTCCTCTTCTCCAGACTAAATAATCCCAGTTCCCTCAGCCGCTCCTTGTATGACTTGTGTTCCAGACCCCTCACCAGCTTGGTTGCTCTCCTCTGGACATGTTCCAGCAATGCAACATCTTTCTTGTAGTGA
>NW_009260687.1:462049-492842 GCF_000687185.1 Egretta garzetta
CGGAAATCCATGGTGGCGGTGTTGCTGACCCCCTTCCTTACCTCACCAGTGGTCTAAAACTACCATTTCATGATCACTAAGGCCTAGGCGACCTCCGACCACCACCTCTCCCCCCAGTCCTTCTCTGTTAGTGAATAGGAGGTCAAGCAGGGCACCTCCCCTGGTAGGCTCACTTACCAGCTGTGTCAGGAAGTTATCTTCCACACACTGCAGGAACCTTCTGGACTGTTTCCTTTCTGCTGTATTGTATTTCCAGCAGATGTCTGGGAAGTTGAAGTCCTCCATGAGAACAAGAACTCATCATCTGGTGTTCCATAGACATTTAAATCTCACAGTATCTCAATGCCTTCCTGATGTATCTAAAATACTGAAGAGTATTGATTCTAACCCATTTTGTTATTTCTGTAACTGCTATGCCATTTATTGTGGCAAACTTAACTGTAAGATACCTCAATAATTGAATGTACTGGTTTGGGAATTACATTAAATTTTTTTATATTTTGTTGTATAATATTAATAAAAGTGTTATTTAAATTATACTTTTCTCTGTTGTTACAGTACAGTATACACAAATAATAGATCAATAATAAAACACATTTAATTTATTCTATGTTTAATGTCATTATTATGAAATTAATTCCTCCTAGAATAGCCAAAGGAAGGAATGATGTCGCATAAAAACTGATTCTGAACATTCATTAAAGCAATCCAAACCCACAAATACAACAGTGGTGTTTAAAATTGTCCACTAAGCACCTAAAACACTTGGTAATAAAATTGTCACCATACATATGTAAAAAACCACTTTTCATGTGTATCCCTCCCCCTCCCTCTTTTTAATGAAAGAGAGGCAGAAATCCTGTATTTCAAAGAACAAGAACGGGACAAAAAACCAGAAATGTGATTTACTATTATGATTGCTGGATGTTGAAGTTTTACTTCAGTAAGTATTTAGTAGGATGCTTACATTCAAGGACTAGAGGTGTCTAAAAGAATTAGTGTATTTGACATTAAACAAATGGTGAATTAGGGCCTGAATGTTAAAAAATGCAGTATATGATTTTGAACAGTGATAACAAACCCACTGTATGCTAAATAATGTGCTAAATCATTCATAGAGGCTAAACCTTTGTAAATGTTAACTGAAGTAGTACTGGAAATAAACCCCAAATATTGGATTTCCTTTTTTTTCAGGATCCAATGTTTTCCCTAATGACATGTGCCCTGCAAGTTAGTCAAATACCAGAAGGTTCAATTCAGAACCCCAAGACTGAATAAAACAGAAAAATGACAATTTTTAGTGTTCCAAGTTATCTTGCATTTATGAAAATTACACAAACCTTTAATGTCATAATATGTCATTACCAAAGAGAACATCTTCTAATGTTAGAAATTTTGAAGAACTTGAACATGCTGAAGATTTTTTCTCATTAGAGGGTATTTGTGTCTTAAAAAGAATCAGAGACTACAGATTATGCTTATGCCAAGCTTATTAGAATGAGTGCATCTCTTATGAAACTATGGCCTCTGTCAAAAACTGTTTATCTCTGACTCATCAGGTTGTAACATGATACTTACAGATAAGCATAAGAAACTATGCCCATGACATGCAGAAATGTTTGATACAAAGAATTTATAATGGTTTTATTGTAGGTGTTTTAATACCAGAGTATTTTGAAACTTCAGTCTTTATTTCCCCCCATTCTACCCTAAAATTAATAACAGCTCAGAGATCTGCATTTTAAGTATAATAAAAAGGACTTTGTTGGTTTTATCTTGTTGCTTACAATGTGAAAACCAAAAGCTTTGCATAAAATTAATTAACTAGCATCCTCTGAGGTGTTGAGCTAAAATACTGTTCTAGCATTCTAAAAAGATACTCTGACTGTATAATATGAAGTGTAAAGGAGCACCTCTTTAGTCTGGAGAAGAGGAGGCTGAGGGAAGACCTGATCGCCCTCTACAACTCCCTGAAAGGAAGCTGCAGTGAGGTGGGGGTCGGCCTCTTCCCCGTGGTAATGGGTGATAGGACAAGGGGAAATGGTCTGAAGTTGTGGCAGGGCAGGTTTAGTTTAGACATTTGGAAAAAAATTCTTCACAGAAAGGGTTGTCAGGCACTGGAATGGGCTGCTCAGGGAGGTGGTTGAGTTACCTCCAGGGATGGAATTTAAAAGAAGGGTAGACAAGGTGCTTAGGGACATGGTTTAGCGATGGAAGTGTTATGTTGACAGTTGGACTTGATGATCTTAAAGGTCTTTTCCAACCTAAACGATTCTATGATTCTGTACCTTGCATAATGTTAAAGAAAACTTGTGGTCCTGCTCTTTTCAATATCAAAGCACAGAGTTATTTTGCTAAAAAGCTTTGTAACTGTATATCTCCTGTCTATGGTCTTTTCCAATAAAAAAAGTAATTGTTAAAGTACTACAGTGAAGGTAGAGATCAGGGTAAGTGATGTGGAAAATTCTGGATCTTTTCACTCCTTTTTCCTTTTTTATCTCATAGTATTGGTATATACCAAAGGTGCACTGTGTTGTTGTTTTTATTATTATAATTAATATTATTAAATGGAGCCATAATGTGGGATTAAATATTGACCCACAGGTAGCATGCTTTTGCAATGTTAACAGGTAGAGACACAACTTCTCTGTTATGAGGGGGATGCAAGCCATTCTCTTCCAGGAACAAAACAAACAAAAAAAAAACCCCAGCAAAACACAACCCAAAAGAACTCCTGGCCTTTTTAAAAATTGCATTTTATAGTACAGATACAGCCAAAGAAATCAAAGAGATGTGATGGATAATTGTATTCTATGCCTTTCATTTAGGTGTTATTTGAAAAGACTCATTGATGACATATTTATACGCTACCTCTTAAATTCCAGTTTCCTCTATGTTCTTAGAGTGGCACGAGGTTTTGTGCTTCTAACAGTCAACAGAGCTGGTGCGGGTGGAAACTGGGGCACTCCACAGAAAACTCTAGATGAGGCAAACAAATTGAAACTCAAAGGATTTATACAAAACTAATCTTGGGCTATGTAGAAGAGATTGCCATTCCTACTCCTTAGAAACTGCCAAAACATACAAAAAAGGTTTCAAAGGCTTCATCATCCCAGATTCCACTCCATTTCAAATGTTATTTCTGTCCAAAAAAAAAATATTGTCACCACCATGAACTAACTCCTTTCCAAAGAAACATACTTGCAGAATTAATCCAAGAGATGTGTGCAAATGGCATACTTAGTCAGGTTGTTCAAAGCCAACAGTAAGAATCTCACCATTTCATTTTTCCTGTATGATGAAGATACGAGCATTACACAGAAAAGCAACCACAAAGCAGTACTTTCATTTCAGAAGTTCAGTCCCCCAAGTTAACTTTTCAGTTCTCAAAATATTTTGTTACTAATGTGATAAATTATTATCATATATTTCTGGAATTCATATATTCTTTGAGTTCTGAATAAATATTTGGAACCAAATTGTGGAAGCTTTACACATGCTGAGCAGCAATTAGCACAAATAATTAATCTTTCTTCCAGTGGTGTTATGCTCAAAACAAAATACTTTTCAGTATGATTAAGGGATCAAACTCTGCTGGAAGTAACTACCAGCTTGTATTCTTATTTTCTGTGAGGTTTAGCACTTTGCAGCATTCCATAATTTTCCAGAATTAACTGAAACCTTACCTACGGAGAAAGGTGGCTGACTGTAATTATTTATTTGCACACCTTTTGTACTTACTTCCCTAATGTCTCAATATCTATATTAATTTTTCAGGAGGAAACACAATCCTTCAGAATGAGTTCATTTAAACAAATATCATACAGTACCTAATCCCCACCCCAAAAGAGAGCACTATATGAGAGTTCTCTAATTAAATTCCAGATTGTAACTGTATGAAACTCTGGTGATGGAAAGGGTCCTTTTCCTAAATGAACTGTTTTTTAGATGAGAATGATAAATACTCTTTTTGATAGTATAAATTGGTCCATGGGATAAAAATTCTTGCTTTTTCTAGTGATTGCTTTATCACTCTGAACATATAAGTTCTAAAAGTGTTCAGAACTGCTTTCTGTACACGGCAAAGATAAATTGTTTGTTCATTTGCTTCAGACAGAAGCTCAAATGTTTGGAGTCTGTGCAATCAATCCAGTTTCGAGAGAAATACAGTTCTGTAAAAAATAACATGTAAATGAATTTTTTTTTTTTTTAAAATCATATCTTCCTGTGTTATGGTGTGGTTGTATGTTGTGCGTCTGAGTATATTTTTCCAATATTTTCTCACTTAACAACAGTAATTAGAATTGAAAAATCAGCGATGTACTTAACACTGAATTTGGAATGAGCATCCTCCTCTTCCAAAGTACTTTTTGCAGTCTAATTCAGTTGCTACAGTTGTCTGCGCTTCTTATTCAAAGAACAGCAAACATGAACAGTGTCTTTACCAAACGCAGTGAACAACAACAGGACAGCATTACACACACAGTTCCCAGTACCCACTCCTTCCCTTCATGCCATGTTCGCTCTTCCACTGCCTTTCTGGGCCCTAAGATCAATGGCCTCAGTCTGGTGTTTATATGGAGGACATGTTTATATGTTTACAAGGAGTCATGAGCATGTCAATTCCTTTGCTGGAAAGAAGGATAATGTTGATGCTGGCTGTTTCCTTTTCTACCTTCTAGGATTCCCTTGGGTTTGTTTCTATATATCCAATAACATGCTTTGAAACCTTACTCTTGGTCTGCAAGTTACATCCAAATTTTCTGTATAACGTGGTGTGTTTTACATGCGTCAGAGCCTTGTTTGTTCTGTTGTGCCTAAAACTGTCCTTTATCCTAGGTGCAGTTGTATAGGGTATAGCAAGTTATTCCAGCAAAGCAGCATACAAAGACTTCTGTTAAACTGCAGCAGATTAAGAATCTCACCTCTGTCATCCCATAGTAGCCTAGGTTTTTTATGTATTTCAGTGATGTTGACAGGTTCAGTTCCCTTCAGCAGGGGTAAAAAGAATTACTTTATCCATATCCTGTATGAGATCTTTAAGCAGTCAGCCACTGGATAAATTAAGGGCACATTACTTCCTTCTTACTATTAACTGCTTTGACTAAGAGGGGTAGAGCATCTGATTATGCACCACAATGGTAAATATACATGTAAGAATTATTACTGTTATGCTATTTTAAATATATATGGGTACCTGAGCTTTTAATGTATTCATATATTGGCTGCAATTTCTTTGACCTAAAACAGGGATCTGCAAAGTAGCAGTTAAGCAAATATCCTCTAGTCTCTTACTTTAAAATATTAGAGACACGCTTGTTTCTGAATACATATTTATTTGTTACAAAACAAGACATACAACCTACAGTCTCAAAAGAACAAAAGAAACTTTTTTTATATTAAGAAATATGTTCTTGACTCATGCAGCAAAGCTAGGAAAAATATTAGACACAGTAGTCACGCAGTAGGAAGTGTAGGAGGTTGCCTAATGCTTGGCAGTAGTACTAAGTATTAAATATTCTTGTAACTCCATTTTTTCTAACAGCTTTAGATGCTGTGGGCAGAAACATTCTTCCACTAGACCACATCTTTCTCCCATGAGAGTAGAAACAGCTTTTTTTTTATATTTTCTTGTGGGTTTTTTTTCCAAAGTAAAAAATCCATGGCCCACAGGTGGATAATTAGATTTAGGTGTATCAATATCAGAAAGAATCCTCACTTGTCCAAGGTGAGGGGCTCAAGGGGCTGGATTAAATTACTGTGAGATAAACTTCATGTGACATTTGAGCTATCCTTGAATATTACTCCTTGCATTCACCTCTACTCCAGAGTCATGCCATGTTACACTGGTAGTTTTAATAAAGGAGAACTGACATGGCAGCTTACATAGTGTAATGGTTGCATAATTATTTAATGGTTACTCTTGTGACCTTAAACAGCAATGCTTTGAGACCAACAATAATGCTTTAGAATTCTATATATTCCATAAAATATGCAGCTTATATGTAGTTACAGGACTTTTGTTCAGAGTGACTATTGGACTTGGCTAGTTGTGATCAAATTATGAAAAATCCACGTAGTAGAGGAACTACTAGGTTACCCAGAAAGCTGTAGGAAAATATTCAGCCCCAGAAATAAAACCTTCTGTTTCTTCCTTAATGTAAGAGAAGCTTCACAACAGAACAATGAGGTAGATAAGAAAGCTAAGGGTGGGAGAAGAAAACCTCAGAACAAAACAGAAATACAGGTCTTGGATTTAGAGATCCATTACATTTGGGAAGGGAAAAAACAGTTGTAGGGAAGACCTATTAGAGAAACATAACAGGGACAATAAAGACTGAGAAGTGCAAAGAACCAGACTATGGGCATAAACTGTAATAACATTTCATGCAACTTAAAAACAAAGCAGGGGCAAATAGTTTTAAAATTATGACAAAATTACACCTGTTGTTATTTTCAACTGGTAAAAGGGATTAGTGATTATGAGTTTGCTATAAACACGTTCAAGCTCTAGTTAAAAAAAAAAAAAAAAAAAAAAAAGAAGAAATAAACCAAAACCCACAATATATGCAGGTTTTGGTTTGTAGCTATACCTGTTCTCAGAAGTGACAACACAACAGAATACATATATATATGTCTAGAACTGGATTATATTGGTGTGGTAGTTTGCTAATAAGTTAAATGCAGCAAGTAATTATGTTGTAATTTATGTTGTTTTTCTTGTACAGCTCTGCCTGAAGCCAATAAGTTTATTCAGTTTAAGCAGTCCCTTGTGTGTGCTATTCCTTGAACTGTGCCCCTACACTGCCTGCGAACAGGCTAGTACTCCAAGACAAAATCACACCAGTTAATCATAACACTGAATTCATACCAGAGCATGAGCACATTTTCTGGTGGTGTTTAGCTTTCCTAGTACCAGCACAGCTCTGAAGACCAGCAGCGGCATCTGAAGAAGAATCAATGTGATGGTCCCCTAAACCCCATTGCAGTGCTGTATCTCCCATGTGCCAGACACTCTCAATCATTCAACAGCTAGGTCATTTATGAAATATCTGGGTTCAGCTGCTCACTCACCTGCCATTTTAGGGTGGTTGCTATCTCCTTGTTTTTCTCTTGTTTGTTGGTGGCAGCTGCTGCCTTTTGATGGCTTGATGCTGGGAGTGTGCTGAGGAAAATGAGGTGCTAGCCTTAACTGGAACCAGTGCAAATTCCCTTGTGAGTCCTGTCTCCATTAGCAATTGGCTGGTACCTAACAAGGCACACCAATGTGTCATGGGATACGTTTTGATTCCTAGTGGAATGTAAAAATGCATTATTGCTGAGATACACCTAGTTTTGCTGATTGATTCTGTATGTGGTTAGCTCTTAATGGTAATGTGATTGTTTATAGATAGCATTTGCAGACAAAAAAGATAAAAGAAAAATTCCTAGATGCACTGAAGTTAATTGCAGTTTTTTCCACTGAGTGCATTAGGACTTTAGTTTGCTTTCTTGTGACTGAGTCATTTCCAGAATCAGAGATATTAACAGTAGAAGACAAGATTATTTTCTCAATAAAATGTACAAACTGTTTTCAACAAGCTCTCTAAGTCTGTTATCTGTATTATTAGTACATCATGTACTGCTGTAAGCATAGAACTAATGTTAGAAACTATACATTTAGTAAAACGTAAATGAAGACCAAAGAGTCGTCTTTATGGTTTAAGGTTTTATGTCTCAATATATGAAGTAAGCAATTACCTACAAGAAGCATCACACTGCTAGCATGACTCATTAAAAAAAAAACCTGTGGCTTTCAGAAAAAATTGCAAAAAGAGTATTGGCTTGCAGAGCTGAAGCACAGATGGATAATCTCATCATTGCTTTATTACTGGCGTTCTTTAGTGAATAGAGACTGAAGTACCATCTCTTCAAGTGACAATCTGAACATGGTTTCTCCTAAAATTAATGCTTCAAGGTTTAATGAAACTATTTTACTATTTTAAGTAAAGCTAATTAAAAATCAAATTCTAAATACATGATTAAAACTCAGGAATAGCTGCAGTTACCAATTATCAAACCAACTTTTGATGCACATTCATAAAATAAGAGTTGAAGAGATAGTCATGGACTATTTTTCCTTGCAGTAACCTCAGGACATAAGCTACTAGCTTTTCAGTCTCCTCATTTATCCACCTAGGAACTGAATTATTCCTTAGTTAAAAAGGCACAGGACTAATATTATCGTTAAATATATCACTGATATGCCAGATCCTGTTACATTATATCCAGTGTGACATCACATGGCAAACAGTATAGACCTTCAACCATCAATTTCTTTTATGATGCCTGGCAGCTTATAAATCCAATAACGTTCTGTCCTTGATGATATAGAAGTCATTCCTTTACAATATGGTCTTTTCAACAAAATACTCAGTCCCTTAGACATGCACAATTTTCTATAAATCTGCTTTGATTAGGTGATGAAGGCAGAGTTCAGATAAGGTTTCTTGTCTGCTGAAGACTGTAGATTCCCTTTTAATAAAATTCTGCCGATAAGAATAAAACAGCCTCTTACTCAGGGCATAGTAATTAGAAATGAGACTGTTTGGAATAGGACCTTATTTTGCCTAAAAGAAAAATACTTCTCAGAACAAGACATGCAGATTAAAGCCTTTAGTTCTATTTCCACTTTATGGCTCCATAAAATGAGAATCAACTTGGAAAATAAATCAACGTTACTTTAATGAATATTGTGGGAAAATATTTATAAAGTAGCTGAAGTAAGACAAGAAAATTTGTTTTCTTCATCCTTTGGTAATCAGGAAAGATTATGGACCACATTTGACTGAAAATGGACTTCTATGCAAAAGGCAAAGCAGGCCTACACTTCTGAAATCACTATTAAGGAAGCAGTTATCCCAATTTTCTTAATTGCAAGTGAATAGGTATAATGCAAAATAGTATAAATCTGTATTTCCTTTCTTGCAAGCATATAAGCTTTTTTCCTTCCTCCCAGGCATTTCTTTTGCATTGCATTCTCTGCTTCTGTACTGAGATTTTTTTGCTGCATTAGTCTCTTATGCCTATCCACGGAATTAGGCAGTGTCTTCTGTAAGAAACCACAGCTATCTTGAGTTTGGAAGCCAGGCTTTAGAAAACCTTTAAGGCAGGATCTTAAAAATAACAAGAAAAAAAGTCCTGATGAAAATCATTTAAGCATGCTGGGAAATTGCATCTTTATCAATTATGTCTAAGCATTTTAATAACATTTCACACTGCTTGTGATTGCGCACAGAAGATGAAAGATGAGTTCACTGCTGAGAAGAGGTAAATAAACTGGAAGTGTAAATCAGTCAGGTAATTAAAATGCTGACTTACCATAGCACTCTACACTATGATAGATGCTCTTCTGTCTTGACACTTAACCTTTGTGCAAAGGTCAGTTTTCTACTTTCTGAAGCACTTAAAATGTTTTTAATTTTATAATGATTGTGTATGTCAGCCATAATGTTCTTGGTTTCCCATGCTTTTCTATCAGTAATTTGTACAGAAGAAAATCAGGGATTTATTCACCTGCTTGAACAGTGTGTAGTGCCATTGGTACACAGTAGCATAGGAAAAATATTTGAACAGGGTTGGGAGATAAAACACAGGACTTAAGGAAATCCTGTGCTTTCTGGGCTAGCAACTAGATGCTATATAGAGTGTGGCAGGGCACATCAAGTAGCACTGGATGGCAGAATGTTGCTGTCAAATACCTTGGTTAAACCAATAATAATCCACTTCAAAAATAACTCAAATTTTGAGTTATTAGCACTGGTTAGGATACTTTGCCCACTTTTTTTATAGGCATATCAGATGAGCTTAACTCAATTTTTATAATAAAAATTATATCTGTTTTTTCTCAACCATTTCCTTAGTATGGATTAAAATAGTTCGATTGAAATTTGCTTCTATTTCAAATTATACTCCATTCCCATATTACCTAGCCTCAAATAAAAAGAAATATAGATGTTTCTGTTGTCCAGTTCATTGAAAAAAAGCATTCTGTGCTTCAACACCATCTCACTAAGCGACAATTTAGAAAGGTTATTTTATATTGTCTTTCTCTATAGCTCTGAAGTTTGGGATCAAGCTTGACTAAAACTCATTCCATCTTTCCTGAGAGATTTAATTCATATTTTCTCCATAGTTCTACATGCTTTATTTCATTAATGTACTCTGGCTTTTACATATTTCTTAACTCTTCATATAGCATTTTCTTATCCCATAGCTCTTATCTTTGAGATCTCAGATTCAGCTTTTATCTTATGTAGAAATCAGTCCTGAAGAAATGGCTGATGATATATTTGTAACTCCATTTAAATTATTATCACTCTTGCTTACAAGCGCCTCAAAAATCTATACATTTTGATTGTAAGAATTTTTCCCTTTCTACATCCATTATTGTTATTATCTATTGCACTCTTTCATACCAACACGAGAATCCATTTCCTCCATTCCCATCAGGATGCTGTCTTCTAGTGAAAACTTTCCTTTAGCTTTTCTTTCACAAGTAAATAAGTTCTTTTCATTTTATTCTTGGTTTTATTCTGCATTTGCTTAAACAGATAGTATGGTAGGCATCTGCTTTTCTGGTGGTTCTTGGTTCACTATTTTCTCTAGTGGATATCTACATCAGGACAGTACTCCTGGGTGGGCTTTTGTTGACCTCAAACATACATTGTAAAATTACGCTGGATATGGATAGTCAAGGAAATATACTTCTCTGCATAGCTATAAATAAAATCCCATTTCTAGTTTGAAGTGTTCATTGACCTCAAACATTCATTGTAAAACTATGCAGGACTGGTGAGGCCACACCTCAAATACTGTGTTCAGTTTTGAGCCCCTCACTACAACAAGGACAGTGAGGTGCTGGAGCATGTCCAGAGAAGGGCAATGAAGCTGGTGAGGGGTCTGGAGCCCAGGTCTTATGAGGAACAGCTGAAGGAACTGGAGACCATATCACCCTTTACAACTACCTGAAAGGAGGCTGTAGAGAGGTGGGTGTTGGTCTCTTCTCCCAGGTAACAAGTGATAGGACAAAAGGAAATGGCCTCAAGTCGCACCAGGGGGGGTTTAGTTTGGATATTAGGAAAAATTTCTTCACAGAAAGGGTTGTCAAGCATTGGACTGGGCTGCCCAGGGAAGTGGTCAAGTCCCCAGCCCTCGAGGTATTTAAAAGACGGGTAGACGGGGTACTTAGAAACATGGCTTAGTAGTGGAAACATACAGTTGGACTCCATGGTCTTAAAGGTCTTTTCCAACCAAATGATTCTATGATCCTAGGATATTCAAGAAAATACACTTCTCTGCATAACCATAAATAAAATCCCTTTTCTAGTTTGAAGTGTTCATGGATTTTCTCTTTGTTGACTGACATGCCCAGATATGCCTTCTGAGGGGAACTCCATAGTCATTCACACAAATGTGAAGCTAATACCCTTCATCAGGAGAAGTATCCTGGGAGAGGAAATGCATAGATCAACTACTGATTACCTTATCATTACATCAACTCAGGCTATAATTTGTTCATGCAAATATTTTACTGACTTCCAAGTTAAGACTTTTTTTTGTATCATTTTAGATAATCAAATGCTCTGACAAAATAATTTCTACCCACTTAAGAAGTCGGATAAATGCAGATCTTGGAATTGGCAGCTGAGTGCAGGAAAATGCACTAGATGATTACACATCTTTTCCCTTGAACACTCTTTATGTCATCTCTGTGCTACTTACTACAAGACTTCTCTCTTGAGTGCTCTTTCCACAGTTGACTTTGTTGGCATTAGGGACCTCTGCCCTGCTGTTCTGAGTTAAAGTCCAGTTGAGGATTTTGGCCAGTAAATCTGAATCACTTTATAAAGAACAAGCACTGGAAAAAATACAGTCTACAATGTTGTAGTGGAATAAGTACAAGAACTAAAAGCTACCTTCAGAAAGTTTGGACAACATATCTATCATGTAACAATTTTCCTCCTGCTGCACATTGCTCTGACTTCCATAATCTCACTCTAATACTCTTCATGAACAAGCTCTGTTACTTCATTCTCACTCTATTTTCTGTCTTTCATTTTCAAGTTGCATTAAGTAATTTTGCCTAACAATAATGCTGATCTGAATGCTTTAGTCATTGCAGATTTTTAAAAGAAAAAATTGTATTAACTACACAGGAGAAAAATACTAACAGCCCACATTATCATCATGTTTGTTTTCCTTCTAACTGAACTGACGAGATGGTAATGCAGACTAAATGCCTTCCTCTCCCACAAGTTCAATTCTGAGTGTGACTTCCTTCTTCAGTAAGAACATCAAAAAATAGATCAAGGGAAGTATTAGCAAGTTCTGTATTTTAGCTCCACTTTTAAGATACCATAGCAGCATTTAAATGTTTAAAATCTGTACACTCTGATGGCTAAATGTGTGATATTTTCAGAAAGCTCAAGTAAAAAGGGTATCCATGGATGGTCTGACAATTCACCTCATTCACATCATAACCATGAAACAGGAATGGCTCTTCCATCCCTGATACATGGTATTTGTTGCAATTACAGCGGTTTGGAAAACATCTAATCCATCCCATGAGTTATTCTTGTCATAGGTTCCTATTCCGCACTGCCTAGTTGCCATTTAGGTTTTACCATGGTATTCAGAGACCTAGTCAGGCATACCCATTTGTCTCCTGCCTACCGCCACATGGTACATCTTTATATTTGATATGTCTGAATCTCCATGTTTCTTTGGTTTTGGATTATTTTTTTTTTCTGAGGTAGGAAAATAAAAAGGACGATTGGATTAAACCTCTGTATTTGAACTGTGTTTTGGATTAAAAAATGGACAGATTTGGAGCTGTTTGCTTATTTTTCTAATATTTTTAAAGTTTGAGAAGAAAACATCCATTTTGCCTACTTTGGCAGTTTGTATTTGAACCAATTGCCAAAACATGGGTGTCATCTGTGGTGGCTCTGGCCCTGCTTGGCTCCTAATTGCCATTCCAGGAAGGCATAGTCAGTCCTGAAGTGTATCTGCCGAAGTTATGTATCTGTCATAGGCACACTCTGACATCTGAAACTGCACAAGATATCCATCTTTAGGCAAGTAATTGAGCTGCTGATCTCCACAAGTAATCAAACTCATATAGACACCTACCTGAAGATTACTTCTAACCTAAGATTCTACATAAAGGAACAGACTTTTTTAACTATATCAGATTTTTATTGAATCCTATTTTCTTACTCCCGTGGAGTAACATCTGGGTTACTAGTTCAACAAACCAGTTAGACATATATCTAAATTAATCTTTCCTTATGAAAGCATTTATTCATATGTCACTCGTAAAGCATTTGCCTAAAGCTAAGCACTTAGAAACTTTGCTGGATGTAATTAGACTGTGCATGTCATTCTGTAAAAACAAATGGAATAATTTGTGTCAGGAAATGCTGCAAATATTGAGAAAGGGTAAACACATTGCTACTTTGAAAAAAACCAAAGCCCCCAAAACCTGGGACAAATCCTCTGTATGTGCAACTTCACTTAAATTATCATCTTCCTTTGAAGACCATCCCCCTTCTTACAGCAAAAAAAACCAAAAAACCCACATTTAAATGTGATTCTGACACCACAGATTTTTTCAGTAACATCAAAAAGTTGCAATCAAAATCAGATCATTATGCAGAGCTGAACAGGCCTTAGGGGTTTTCTGTTTTTTCACAGCAGAAGCATGACGTTCAACTCCTCAACAGTTCATGAAGGCCAAGTGTTTATACTCCTGGTGCTTTAAATGCTCTTATTTCATGTCATGGGTCACTTCATTTTTAGTGTTCTTCCTAAAAATTCTGAGGAAAACATTATGCACACTTCTTTCATTTTGCTGAAATTCATATTCCTAGTTTAAGAGATACTTCAAAAAACCTTGACTTTTATGTATGTTATCAAGTTAGAGGTTAACGCCTTATGCTAAGTTGAATGGTGAACATAATCTTTTCTTTTTACGAAAAGGTACAAAATCATTTTACGCAAAACAAAATAGACATTCCTAGAATTCTTTGAACTTTAAAACATTACATACACTTGCTGTAGTTAAATCCTTTGCTGGAAAAAGGAAAATGAAAAGAACCTACCACTAAGCAGTTTACTTATTTACTAGCTTATATGAAATATGTCTTTGTGAGTTGCCATGTCTTCAGATCTTTCTTTGATAAACAGACAGTTTAGTAAAGTTGATGCTGTGTGAAGAGTTCCCAGTTACTTTTTATTTTTATTATTTTATGGGACAGTTTTAAGGCAGCACATTTTAGGGAATGGGGCAGTTTGTCAGATGTTTTTGCTTCAGGAATTTGAAGTGATAAGTCAGCAATACATTTTTGTGTCCCTACATTCTCTTTTTTTCTCTTTTGCTGTTTAACTGACACACAGACTACTGCAGACACAGCTGGGAATTGACTTCAATTCCAAACTGTGGATGAGCATGCTAGGATTAAAACCTAATATTATTAAAACTGATGGGACTTTTAACATGCACTTCCCTGGTAATTTTCTGTCATATGAAAGTAGCACAGTATGCCAGGTGTAGTCATAACCTTCTATTACTAATCTGTTGTGATCAGTGACTAAAGTGGTTGTAGCTTTTTGCATGAGAGAAGCCCAGATGAATCCCTCTGTCTCCTCTCTCCAATTTCTGTTGTTTAAAAATGGGAAGCCAGCTGGCCAGCAGAAGGATAGGGAAGGGCCAAGTATGCAGGCTTGCATGCAAAAAGGGACTGAAGAAGAGAAAGATGGCAGCAGTTAATGATGAGAAAGGGGAAGATTAAACCAATGAGCAGCCTCAGCTGACAAAAGGTAATACAGGATTGAAGTGCAACAGAAGAGGCAACTGAAGGGGTGCAGAATGGAAAAACTGCTATCAGAAGTAGTGAAAAGGAATAGAATGCAATACCAACACCATCATAAATGTTGCATTTAGACCAGTCAATACATGTTCACAGCTAGAAAGGAAAATAGGAATTTCTAGAGCAGGTATAGGAAATACACATTACTTAATTTAGGAGCATATTTAACTATTTTACATACCTAAGGCCAATCAGAAAGATACGTGCAGTAAAAAAGAGCAAATTCCCTAGCTTCTCTAAACCAGAATAGTTTTGCTGAAGACAAAGGAACAATATTACTCCAGCTATAGAGAGGAGTTAAAATTTTAAATGATAAAGCTGAGGATTTGGAATTATAAACAATATGTTTTCAGAGATATGTTAGTGCCAAAAGCCATGCACAGTCATAACCATAATGAGTAACTGCTTGGTAATTTAAATGGAAAAATTACATTAAAATACAGAACATAATGACTTCTTAATGCAAAAGTGTCAAAGAGAAAAATTCAGAAGGAGAAAGTACCTGAAAATTATTATATAAATTATCCTAGTTAGCAGTTAGTTTTGCAATGAATGCATATTCTATGTGATATATATTGTTGCACCACAGTCTTTTCAATCAAGGTACTTTCTAATTTTCAAATTTTGAAACACAATATGTAATTATGTTCTACTTAGTATCTTCTATTTAGCTGTTGCTTTAACTAAGGCCAGATGGACTGTGATCAGATTTCAAATGGGAACATTTAGCACTTTCGAAATTAAACTGGTTATCCTAATTCTTCATGAAAGTGATAAAAATAAGGACCAGAGTTGAAACATGCAAAAGTCTTAGAAGAACCACAATACACTTAAAAAGGAAAAGGAAGCCTTTTCACAGTTGCTCTCAGAAGAGCTGAATTCTTAAAAAAATGGGGGTTTATTGTGATAGAAGATAAATAAATGGAAGATTTAAGATTTAAGATCAAAATAACTTTTTTTTTCCTTTTAATAGAGTACATCTCTGCTACTTGCTAATTTTTGTAAAATGCAATAAAGGAAATGGAAAATACAGCTGCTGGAATGAGGCAGGCCCTATTTGTGCATTCTTTAAGGTGCATACAGTCTCTGCAGATGAAGTGTCCTAGTAGTCCTTTCACATCATTGATTTCCCTGGTAGTGTACCTCTATTAATGAAGCTGATATAGGAAAAGAACTGGAGGGGTGAGAAAGTGAGGAAGCAAAAAACCAGTGCCCTATATACCTCTCACATTTGCCATTGTATGTACTGTTGAGTCTGATCACTATCTACCTATAGACATTACTTAATCTAGCAATGGCTTTTTTTTTTTTCAATAATTTTGTTATTCTTTCCAGTCTCCTATAAATGTTTGGTTCATTGTGGTAGATATAGCAGAGTGTTTAAAAGCTAGAAGCCATTGTATCATCCTTTTGAATTCCTTTTGAAGTGAGGTCATATGTAGAAAAGGATGAAAGACTTAAAAATGTAGGGAAAAAAAAATAATGGCTTTGCATTAAGGAAGCTCATATGAGAAGTGAAACTCTTGTTGCACTTTTGTTTGGTTTGTTTGCACATACTGTAGTCAAAAACCGCTGGACAGAGAGTAGAATTTATCCAAAGTGTTGTGTTTGGTGGAAGTTCACACACCTGTTTTGGATACTAGTAATATTGCATCTTCAGTCTGAAGGTAGCAAAAAAGGCCAAGTATTCCACTTTCTGAATGAGCATGTAAACTTCTGGCAATGATCTGTATCTACATCTCTATATCTACCCATCTGTATGTATATATAAAAATGACACAAATGACTAGGTGTAGGTAGTTCTTTGTTCAATGAAAGGGATTTCGTATTTCATATTTTGAAGCAGCTAAGCACTGCTTAACTCTGAATTTTGGACTTCATGCTATGGAAGAATTATATCTGATTAATTAGAAGTACTAAGTATTTGGGGTTTGGGGGGAGGGGGGATGGGTGGTGAACCAAACCTTGTCACTGTAATTCAACTTACCAGTGTTTTACTTGGAACTTTCTTTAGCTTCATATTTAACATAAATTGTTGAAGAACATAACAGATTTACATTATTGATAGACAGATTCAATCACCTCAACAACGTTCCTTTCTCTTTTCTATTTACGTTTTTTAATAGTGATACACTATTCTTCAGATACTTGTTTATTTTCTAAGATTTCCGGATAGCAAAAATATTACACTTCAACAACCTTATCTCATCCCTCTCAGTGGGTGATGAGGGAGGTGAATCTTTGTAATCCCTGAGAGGAGCACCGACAAGAGAGGTGATTCCTGTGCAGCAGGGCCACAAAGCTGGTCGAGTCACAGGAATGACTGAGAGGAATGATAGAAAACAATTTATTGGCAACAGTCAAAAAACTTCATGAATAAAAGGCTTTGGCACAGGAAAAATTTTCTTACCAACAAATTTAGGCACAACCATCAAAGGGAAACAGCTAAACAGGAAAGGAGAGAGAAAAGGAAGGAGAGGGAGAATAGGGACAGTATAGTGGAAAGATATCACCACCCTTGGATCCCACATTGTCATCTTGTTCCAGAGCCCTGATCTGTAGGTGGTGGTTTGACAGGGAAAAACGTATGCACTCATCCTTATATGGTCTCATTAATCAAAGACCGCTCCTGAGGTGATGACTGTCTCACTTCTGCGCAGTCAAGTGTTCTAGAAAGGTCTTGAATTAGCTTCAGGGGGTGTTGGTGGGGCAGTGAGGGTCTTTGGCAGTCACACGCTCCATCTGTGAATACCTGTTGACCAGTGTGTGCTCAGTTGTTGCCCTCCAGAAGAAGTCGGGGAGGCAGCCCGCCGCCCTGCCTCCGCAGGGCTCACCCTGGCCCTCTCTGTTCCCCCTCTGCCTGCACAAGTTGTTTGAGACAAGAAAATATTTGACTTCTTGGTCGGTCTTAGACACACCTAAACAGATTTTGTTTTGCTTACCTTTCAAAAAGCAATGCTTCATATTTAATCTATGACTAAAAATCAAGTAAGATGACAGTAAGGCCTAAGAAAGGCAATTTTATTCTAGGTCTTAATTTAAATGCTTTACTACAACTACATACCAAACATAACAATGAATATGGCTAATTATTTTCAGCATTCACTTTACATGATTCCTGTTCCATGACATATCTTGAGCTCATTACCCATGTAACTATTTTTTCATAACACATATAATTTAAAACCTGTGAGACTGTCTGTGTAACTAAGAATTTACTAAATCAAGTCCTGGATTTTTCAGCCAGCTGTAGTGGTATTTCAGCACGTCTTGGAAAAAAAAAAACCAAACAGAATTATAAATGAAGTCTCAAGGTGACCCAGATAAGAAAGTTGTTTGTGAATTTAAAAAAAAAATAACAGCTAACACTGATGGATGAATACCGATTTTTAACTCTGGTAAGAAATGCAAATTTTGTTGAAGTAATATTTAGTGTGAATTCTCTTTTTGTGATTAAGTAGCCCCACTGGTGTGGAATCAGAATCATTAATTAACACATTTAAAAATGCAGTACAGGATATTAATTTATAGCTGTCTGTAAAGTTAGATCAAAACTTGTATTCTGATATATGGTCCTGAGTTTTGGAAATTCTAACCCTCCAGAACTAAGTGTTTGTATTAATTCACTTTAAAGTGAGCCTATGGAAACCAGCACAAACTTGGTTATCTAACTCTCATAAGTCTATGTATAAAGCAAGATGAATCTTTTCCTTGACGTGTGCATGGCCAAGCAGGAAGTCCTTAAGGCACCTGATATTATGTTATATGTGGTCAGAAAAAGAATTTACGAGTAGGGATAATTCTGGCACTCCAAAAAGGACATTCGCCACCCTCTTTTTGAAACCAAGCCACTCCACAGTCTCAAGTACAAGAATCCAAGGGGATGATGCTGACCATACAAACAGTGGCCCAGTGACACCAGTGTATTTTTTATTAGGGCCTCACTGACAAGTGTGAACTCTTTAGAGGTGGCACACATGGTATCAAGCAAATGTGTCTGCTAATCTTATGACACTTTCTTGAGCAAGGGCAAAGAGCACCAATAAAAATATTGGGGTGGGTGGAGAGGAAGGATGAAAAGCTGGATCACTGAGTCACAGAATGTTTGAAGTCAGAAGAGACTTTTTCGGCCATCCCCTGCCCAAATCAGAATAGAGTCACCTACAGCAGGTTGTCCAGGACTGTGTTCAGTCAGATTTTCAATATCTCCACAGATGGAAACACCACAATGTCTCTGGGAAACCTGTTCCAGTGTTCAACCACCCTTACAGCAAACAAGTGTTTTCTTATGTTCAGACAGAATAGCATGTGTTTCAATTTTTGCAGATTGCCTCTTGGCACCACTGAGAAGAGTCTCTCTCTCTCTTCTTCATTTCCCTGAGCCTCTGTTCCCCAGGCTGCACAGTCCTAACCCTCTTTGCCTCTTCTCCTATGAAAGATGCTCCAGTCCCTTAATCCTCTTTATGGCCTTTCACTGGACTCACTCCAGTAATTCCATATGTTATTCTAGATTTTCATCATTGCTAATTTCTCATGCAAGCCTTAGGTACTGAATTTTGACCTAGATCAGTCATAACTTTACTATTGCAATGAGATAAGGCCTGCCCCTGAGGTCACTGCTCAGGTAAATGAGACCCAAAGTATGTCTACCCAGCCAGCCTGTTTAGGTTACTCTGGTACATATGGGAAAGAAGGAAATCAGCACAGATGACCCAAGTTGTCACGTCACTGTCCTTATGACCTACGTAACAAATGCTAATTGTCTCTACATATGGGGATACCCCTGGATCCATGGTATAGGTCTGAAATGGACCAGAGGGGACAAGAGGGGCTGGAGCCTTGATCTTCACAAGTGTGAAGTTTGAAGTGTAGCATATAAATCACTAACCAGCTGCTATACTCGTGCTGATTAGTGAACAAATTTGAGACTACGTGACACTGAGCGCTATGGTTCTGCTTTCATTACTGTAGCACCCAAATTCCCCTATGTCAGATTGGTGTCACATTTTACATAGGACTATCACTGAAATGAATGAGATCACTGTACGGATGTGTCCAGAAACTCAGCAATATTGATTAATTACAATTAATAATATTAATTAATTACAATTATCTAAATGAAAATAAAACCAAATGCATTGTGACAAAGAATCAGGTTTTTCAAATTGCTTACAGATGGCATTTTTTCTTTTCTGCAGGTGATGTTTTTTAATAATTTTTCAATACTTGTGACATTTATATATTTAATTTACTATTCCTTTTTTTAATTTAAGACAAGAAAACTAAAGGGAAATAAAAATTCCCTTCAGCTATTCAAATACCAAAATCCAGGTGGTTTTGAGCTTAATGTATTACTATTACAAAGTCTCTGGAGGAGTTAAAGGAACACTTCTTTGCAATAAGTAGAAGAGAAAGTGTATTGTTATGAGGAAACTGTGGAGGGGCAAAGAAGTGCAAGGATGCATACTAATAGAGTTTTGTTTTTACCTTCAATTTATATTGAATAATTGAGGACATCTACTTTTCAAGAAATCAGCATTGATATTACTATCACATAGAGACTGATCAACCTTCCAAAAGATAGGAGGAGTGGAAAGTTAAAGATCCTTAAATATTTTTTTTTTACTTTCTTCTGCTGTGGGATTTTAAACTGTTGAGTTTTTTTGTACTAGTTGAAGGACTTTTGACCTTCATGAATTAATGAATTATAGATAAAAAAGAAATGAGAGGAAAATAGTAAAGACTGTATTGGCTGTAGAGACTATGAAAGTTGTACTTTCAGAGGCATTCCCAGTAGAAGACATTAAAGTTTGGAAGTCCACTTGCAATAAGAAACTATTATGATTGGCAAAAACTGATGTTCAGCTGATATACCTGTAGAGAATCATAAATCATAACAGAAAAAATAGATAAGCTTTTGGTTATGAATTTATTATTTTAACATATGAACTGTATACTATCTCTGTAAGTTCTTGATGGTTACCTACCCCTGGTTTTCCGTTTGTATTGAGTCGAGCTGCATCGTGCTGTGCTTTCTGTTGGTGTGTAGAAAGGTGTTGATAACACACCCATGTTTTGGCTACTGCTGAGCAGTGCTCGCACAGCGTCAAGGCTGTGTCTCCAACATTCCCCACCAGCATCACCAGTGGGCTGGTAGGGGCAAGGTCTTGGGAGGGGACGTAGCCAAGACACCTGACCCAAACTGACCAAAGGGATATTCCATACCATATGATGTCAGGTCAGATATAAAAGCTAATGGAAAAGGAAGAAGAATGGGCATTTGTTTTTTATTAAGTTTTGTTTTCTGGAGCAATGGTTATGCATACTGAACCCTGCTTCCCGGCAAGTGGCTGGACATCGCCTGCTAATGGGAAGTAGAAAATAAAATCTTGTTTTACGTTTGCTACTGCACGTGGCCTTTGCTTTTGCCTTTTTTTTTTTTTTTTTTTTTTTATGCAAAAAATTGTATGGACCTCATGCTGTACTTTAGTTTTCCGTCTTATTTTCTCCCTGACTGTCCTGCTGTAGAGGGGAGTGATGGAGTGGCTTTGGTGGGCACCTGGTGTCCAGCCAGTGTCAACCCATCACACTGTTCTAACTACTCCACCTGGAACCTTTAAAAACTAAAATAGCTTCTTTCAGATAAAGAAAACTGTAACTGTAAACTTCTTGTGGCTTATATTATAATTCTTGTGACTTGGACCTTAAACCTTAGAGAATTAACATAGAATTTCTTGCCAAGGGTTTTCCTTTCAATAAATTTGTCAAAGAAAAATACTGCTAATCTTGCTGTATGGAACTATTTATTCTCCAAGAAATATAAAAATCAGATTACCTCGTGATTATAATTGTGATGGTTAACTTACGTAAGTTTCCCACTTGCTAGAATATCACATTTACCTGCATCTACTTACAAGTTTCTTAATATGCTTTAGCCTGGATGGTTTGCAGCAACTTTGCAGAATGTGCTTGTGGAACTTTGAGCTCAAAGGATGTGAGTAGATGATTTCATTTTAATATAGAGCTTTTTCAGGAAATAGTAGGTCTAAGTGGGGACGCAGGCACAGCTTCAAGATGTTTCATTTCAAGCACTTATTATAAATTACTCATAACCTTAGCCTAGCTGCCCATAATGAGCTCAGAGGGCAGTATTTTTGAAGGGTAACAGATCTTATGGAGGTGGAATAAAACTCTGAAGGTAGCCAACCCTTCTCAGCTGACTCCAGTGGGAAGTTTGCAAGACTATCCTCCAAACTCAGATGTCAAAGGCTGTGTCTACACTAGCAAGTAGTGCAGCACAACTTGAGTGGATCAACAGAGTGAAATAGTTGGTATGAGGACCAAGTGCTCATGCTATATTAATTCAGGCATTGTAATATATGCTAGTTCTAGACTGCTCTTATGGGCTGAATTCTGCGTAGGAGTTGTACTATATTAGGTGCTCTCCTGAACTGCATTTTCCTGTGTAGTTTCATCTGGGAAGAATCTAGTTTTGGCATTCAAAGACTGTTAAACTCACAAGGTAAGGAAAACTGAGAAATTCAGCCTCCATCCTCAATTAAGTTTCTCAAATGAGGGTGGAATGAATCCAGGCCACTGTGAATAATTAAGACTGTGTACACATAACATTGTAACTCATTTAGTTGGGCAGTGGATCTAGTTCTCTTCTTGAGATCATACTGACTATATTTCCTCAACAATGGTCTTTCACTATGAGTAATTTTACTTCATTATGGGATAAATCTCTCTTTCCTGAATGCTGCTGTCACCTCATACATCAAACTTGAGCAACTTTCTGCCAGCCATCTTCTAGTGACTGATCTGATGAGGAAATCTTACTTAAGGCAACAAGAGAAAAAGAGAAAACCTTTACACTGTAAAGATGCAGTTATCCATGTGATTCTTTTTCTTAATCTGCATCATCTGAATGAACAATCATTGTCATCACTTTTCTGTTCAATTTCTAGGCCATCTGAAAAATAATTTACTTGCAATTCCCCATAACACTTCAACAATTTATGATTATGACAATGTAATCTTAAGTTAAGATACACCACTCAAAGAAGTTTTTCTGCTCACAATTATTATGAATATGGTTGGACATCTAATTAGTTGTGGTCCTTGTAAATGCTATTCATGTACTCAGGAGAAATGGGATGGAATTAGTGTGGCACAATATAGGTATATACAGGGCAGGCATCTTCAAGCTAGTCACCCAGTCACCCCTAGTTCTTTTGTAAGATACTTTCAAAGACTGAGTCTTCTCAACTTAATTTAGATGTAAAGGATAGGTCACAAAGGATAGAAATTATTTCTCTCTCTTTGTTGACAACAAAGGTGTGGCTTAAATAGAGGTTTACACTGAAGATACCCCAATATAGTGAGGATTGATATCAACTATGAATTTAGAAAATTCTTTGATGTTCAGAGCTTCACCCTATTCCAGAATCTGAAATAAGCCTGTCCATATTAGGCCTTTAATAAGATTTTATTCAAAAAAAATTATTAGATGTATAGTTATATTGATTAAGGATAAACAAACATACACACAGGATATTTAGATCTATATATGTGTGTGTGTTGTATGTGTGAGTTTGATGACTTGAGATAATGAACCAATAACATAGAGGACCTTTCAGAAAACGTACAACATACTTGGCAAAAAGGTTTATAATTGTTACGCATCCACCTGTACCTTGGGAAGCAAAGCAGATATTAGAAGAAGAGACAGGAAGTAACTTGATCACTAATTCTGAGAAATACAGAGTAATTGGATTTCTCTAGTGTTTGACATTCAGGTCCTTTGTGACTAATGGCAATTTGGACCCAAAAAGTTTCTACTCTCTACTTTTAATTTAACGAACTGGGTAAGAAAATGTCTTTTCCAATCTGATACTTGCCATGGTCCTGGGGAAAGAATCTGGTTTCAGCTGGGATAGAGTTAATTTTCTTCATAGTATTTGGCATAGTGTTGTGTTTTGGATTTAGTACCAGAAGAATGTTGATAACACACTGATGTTTTCAGTTGTTCCTAAGTAGTGCTCAGACTACTCAAGGACTTTTTGAGCTTCTCCTGCTTGGCAAGGGGCATAACAGGCTGGGCGGGAGCACAGCTAGGACAGCTAACCCAGACTGACCAAAGAGCTATTCCATACCATATAACGTCATGCTCGGGGGGAGTTAGTTGGTCGGGGGGAGGAGTGATTGCTGCTTGGGATGAGCTGGGCATCGGTCAGTGAGTGGTGAGCAATTGCATTGAGCATCACTTGTTTTGTGTATTCTGTATATTCTCTTACCATTATCATTATTATTATTGTTTTGGTTTTTTTTCCTCTTATTAAACTGTCTCTATCTCAACCCATGGGTCTTACTTTTTTTTTCCTGATTCTCTCCCCATCCCACTGAGGGAGGGAGGGAGCGAGCGAGCGAGTGGCTGTGTGGTGCGTAGTTACCAGCTGGGTTAAACCGTGAGAGAATCTGTCTAAACCAGTACGTATAATGATCTAAAATATTTGTTGCCCCTTTGTTACATCCTTTTCAAGAGCATACCTTAAAAGAATCTGGGTTTTTTGTGTGTGTTTGTTAAAAGTTCAGTATAATATAGAGCCAGATTCTTCTATGAATTAAGGAAGTTTCTAAGAAGACCAACATAGCTTCTCTTAATTTTCTATATTTTTTAGTTATTGGCAGTAATTCTTCTAGCTCCCGTTAGCATTGACAGACTCCAGAAGGAGTGACAGACATGAGCTTCATTTTTTAAGCACCATATTCCTTGTGGCTGAAGACTAAATGGATTAAATTTTGTGATAATTTATATGACAGCTTCTTAAACAGCCCTTCTACATATATGTGTGCGAATGGGTATGTGTATACACACTCACATATAATATGAACATATAAAGAAAAGTATAGGTTTTCTATATGTGTATATATATTGTAAATTTGTATATATAATATAATTCAGCCAGGAATTGGTGCGTATTTTGAGATTTTTTTTCTGTTAAAAAGCATAGTGGACTATATGGTACAGATGGACTACATGGTATGCACATGATTAGCATAAAGGTAAAAACTGCCACACCATTACTATAATCACTAGTCTTTTCTTCAAAATGTAACTTAGGGCTCCAGTTTCTGATTTGTAATTAAGAAAACAAAGTGAATGAGTGGGTAATGAAGTCATCAGAGTAAGTTCTGACCATCTGTGCTTTATGCAAGTATATTCACTGCCATCTTGCTATTAAACCTTCCCCAGATAGTTTCCCACATTTAGTTTTTCTAAATTTTTTTTTCATGTCATATTTCATGGTTTTCCCCTTCAGAAAGCATTCTGATAAAGGACTGATGTAGATAAGCGGATATTTAGGATTAGAACCAGAGGTGATGCAAAATGAGATGGTTGAATACAACAAAGACACCAGCCTCTAACCAATCTAATCTACTCTACACAACAGTTTCTTCTTCAGCTTCCTAAAAACAGAAAAGGAGAGTTATTTACCCCAAAAATAAGAAATACTGAAGATGACTTTTATAAAAATTGATAAAGATATGATTTAAAAGGTATTGCAAGCAAATTAAAACAAAGAAAATTCACTCGAAAAGCTGGTGTCTCCATTTCTGTAAAACTTTTTGTTACCATTTCCTAAGCTCTATGAGAAAGTGGAAAAAAAAAAAAAAGAGGAGACAGATTATGAAATGAAATTAAAATAATCCATCTGTTGCAGTGGAAATAACAGTGTGTGTTTAATTTTCCTTGTTAATAACCATCAAATGTTGACAATTATATGAAACTGAGTTGCAGTTATATGATACTTGTTCTGCACAAACAGAACCCAGAAACAGATCTTCAAGGTATTCAAGTCAAGAGCAATGCATACATTTGGTCCAACTCTACTGCTCAACTGACCACTCTTAGCCTTTCTTCTGTTGAACTCCTAATATCCAAACTTCATGACTGGCTGTCTTACACAATGTCTATTGTTTCTGCTCCTTCTGTGCTTACTAAAGAGAAGTCTAGCCATAACATTGCAGGAGAATGTAATGTCTGGTCACAATGATGAATCTTAGACTGTAAAATATATGCATTCTCTTTTTACTTTAAAAGAGAGATGATAGCCCCTGGAAAGTAAATAGATCAACTTTTTAATCAAACTTTGCATTTGCTTCTCATCATGTTCCTACAAAGTAATTACACACATGGTTAGTTTTTGTATATATGTAACCGCATTTTTTTTTTTCATCAAAAAAGTTCACTTCAACACCAGGATATTAGTGAAAAGATTCAGAATTACTTTATTAAATATCATACACCCACTTGAATACATCATAATTGCATGTCTGTCAAGGGATCATCTTCAGTAGTTTGCATTATTCATGACAATCAACATTTCATTAAAAATGATTTAGTAATTGCATGTGTATTTGGGTTTCTCTTTCAAAATAGGGATGCAAATATATCAAGCTTCAGTTTTGCACTTGCAGGATATGTGTTGATATCCAATCTGACATGAATATTCTAGGAACATAAGAAAAATTTTCTAAGAGGAAAAATCCAGTCTTCTTTGTCTTTTACAGAAGAGATTTTGAATTGAACTTTTTCTGTAAGATCTCATATATCTCCACTATACATGCAAATGTAAACAGCAGTCAGATTGCAAATCTATAATCTTATGCATCACTGCTGATGTTTTAGAAATATTTGAAGATCACTAGAACTTTTATTCCTTTGTTTTGGAAACACATGAATTTATTAACACATTTACAGAATTACAGTGCTAAAGATACCTCTTTTGTACAAACACCATAATTTCAGTCTAGGCTAAGCATGAAAAAAAGTTACAGAAGTAGTATCTTCAAGTGTTTCTTCCCTTGAAAAATGGGTATCAAATAAAGTAACTGTTAAAAGAAAATGTGCATTGTCATCTGTAGAAATTGGCTTTGTATAAGTATTAATATTTTGATTTTTTCAAGTAAGCAAGCCTTGTTTTTCCCAGAGTCCTACAATTCGATTTAAGCAGCAATGAGCAATCCCAATGAGTATGCATAATTTGTTCTGGGATTTATCAGTCATGAGAAGACTGAGTCTTCCATAGAAGAATATGGTAAAATAGAATGCAAGCAAATTAAGTAGTAAAAACCCAGTCAAAGCCTCAAAATAAATAAATAAATAAATAAATAAATAAATAAATAAGTTGCGAAGCACAATAGTAGCTTGATTGGATATACTTCCAAGACCAGCCCTGAAAACTAGACCTTTCACACTGATAATATCCAACCACTAAATTATGTGAAAGATGAGCATATATTTACTGTTAAGAATAATTTTAGTAACTGTTTCTGCAAAGTAATGGCTCTATTGGTATAAATAATTCTAAAATTCTGAAAGATTATTAAATTAGATTACTCTTACAAAACTACATGACAAACTAGCAGGAGGCTAGTTCAGGTTGGTAAGAATTGCAATATTGAGGAAGAATTTAATGAGGGATTTTAAATTTCCTTGGAGAGGTTAGTAAATAGAGTAGCCTTTTAAATAATTAAAATGAGTAAAACAGGAAGGAAAAAATAAAATGCTAGTACTGTAAAGGAGATTTAGTGGATCTGGACTAGTTTACTATAACATTCTTCCCTGTAGACCATTGATGAATGATAAATAAAAATATTTACCATTTCACCTCAAAAGTGGCTTTTGAAGTAAATATAATCTTAAAGTGAATGGAATCACTTAGCTTTCTTAGATTCACTGTGAGTCAACCCCTACTTCCTCTCCAAAAATGCACTTGCATTCGATTTAGAAGGTAATAATGTTAAAAAGCTATTTTATGTATACGTACATCTTTCCACAGCAGATTTAAAAGCACAATTGTGATCGATATAACCTTGTGAACAAATCACATTCAGAAAATAAGTTCTATGAGAGTATATCGGGTGAGACCCTCATCTGATGTATAGTCAAGGTTCTCCTGACAGTGTATTATTAATCTTGTAGTGCAAAATGGATAAAATCCAAAGGTTATTAGTATATACTTTGGAAAAATGGTATAACAATAAGTGAAGAATAGCCTTTCTCTGTCATTACATTTGGAAATAAGTGTCCTAAGGACTTTTTCAGATACAGATTACATTTAGACTTATTGTTCTTGATGGCCACTAATAAATCTGTCCTCTGTGACTTACTTCTGGTCCTGCTTTAATTCCATTATATTTTTGGCCTGTATACACACTATGGCAAATGTCACAATTTAATTATGTCAAGTGTGAAGAAAGGCCTTCTCATCCTTCATTATTTATTTTAGTTTAGGCACCTGACAAATTAATTTGCCTCTTTCCTAAAGTGTTAACAATTCATTTGGAAGCCGATATTTTATATGTGTATTTAAGACATTTTCCTCCATTATCTTCTTTGCATTTATTGACATTGAATTTCATTTTCATTGTGCACTGTGTCCATATAGTGGGATTTTTTTTTAAGGATCTCTGTGATCATATATCTTCAATAATTAAACACTACCAGGAAACTTAGTAGTCTTGTTATTCATTGTTTTCTAGAACATTTACAAATATATTGAGCGGCACAGTTTCCAGATAGCTACAATGGTACATTCTTCCAGAGTGAAAACTTCATTTTTGTTCATACTCTCTATCTCCTATCATGTACTAAGTTACTAACCTTTTACAGGAACTTCTGTTTTCCTTATTTTTTTCTTTAAAAGCCTTTAGAGACAAAGGCCATTGTCAGATTTTGGAAATTTGAATGCATTATGACTAGATGACACAGACTGATATGCTACTTGATTTCTTTAAAAATTCCTTTACATTTGTGAGGTAGGAATTTCTGATGCAAAAGATTTGTAGTCCTTTCCCCCTTATCTGTTGCATATAGTAATATGTCTACTAATTCCGTCTTTAATCAAATATACAGGTTGACTTGACATTTATATTTGAGTTCCTTCAGTTCCTTTTGAGATCTGTTTACTTGGGTAAATGTCATTTGGCCAAGATGTTCATTCTATCAATTTGTTCTAAAACTTCTTATACCTACATTTGATTTACAACTATCCATCTGATTCTGACTTTTTAGTTTGCACTTATCTTCCTGGGGTGTTCCTTTTACATCTCACTTATTGGCTGCACCCACCCATTGGCAGATTTCCTGCTTCTGAAGCACTTAAGAGGTTTTTAGTGTTTGTTCTTATGGTTTTGGCAGGTTTTTTCTCAAAATAGTTCTTGGACTGTCTTACTACGATTTTATATTTAACTTGCTAGATATGTGAGCTGTCACAGGCAGGATGCAGGAACAACCACAAAACCACGGATTAAATGCAAAGAGTAAATATATTTTTGTTACCTTGCCAACTGGGTGATCCCTGAAGCAGCACCTGTGCAGAGGCACACACGTGGGACACAGGCACTGTGGAGCTTGGTCCATGCTAGAGGATCGCTGAATCTGGTGGTTTTACCTGTGTTTCAGTGATTCATGCAGGCGTATTTTATCACTGAGCTTTGATCTTACCCACAGCAGGGCAGGAATCTCAAGCATGTTCAATAGGGTGCCTCTATCACAGGCCTATGTTGTCTAAGCACAGATGTTCTACTTGTCAAACACATGAGACTAAACAACAGTTAGTACGATATAAGTGGTTTTTGACAACTCAGCTGCAGGTCACCTGAACGTGTCTACAATCCTCCTCACCAATCTTTTGTTATTTTCCAATACTAGAGTTTATACCCCATCTATTTTTCCCATCTGGATAACATTTCCCCTTCTTACTTAAAATAGCTTTAAGAAAAGGAGCAGTCTGCTACATGGACATGAAGCTGGGTTTCACAAATCTATGTAAAATGAAATACATCATAGCAATAAAGAAATTATGAATTAGGGGGAAAGAGATGTGGTAATCCTTACCAATAAAGCAGATGGTCCCCAGAAGGATGCTGAAATTAAGAACATATGTCTACATAGGGATGGGTCTACTAGCAGGGTTGTTTTTGACTGCTCATCTAATGTGGCTAGAGTGACTGTGAAACACTATAAGAGCTCAAATAAGACATGAAGCATGAAAACATAAGAATACATTGATGTATAGCAAGTTTCTGTTGTTATTTATTGTATTTACAGTTAAGATTCATTGGTGCTACTGAAATTAAATATAATAATAAAGAAGGAAATAATATTCCAGTAGTTCTACAGCTGGAATTCTAGTAAAGATCACAATCTTAACATAGCAATTTTTTTCCCTACATGCCTTTGTATTACCTGCTAACTGCAATTTCTAATATTTTACTTATCTGGGTAAAGCTTTCCTATGTTAATCTCTTCCAAGAGATTTTTAGTCCTAAACGCAAGAAAGTTCAGCCATTTTCATGTGTGATCAGAATGATCCTTCTAAATTAAAACATGTTGTGCTCATTTTTAGATTAGGGCCTATTCGGATTGTGTAGGAAGATGTCGAATGACTGAGAAGTATATGTATAATGCATCAACAGTGTGGAAGGCTTCAAAGTAATACTTAAAGGTTATGTCTATCTATGTCTTACTAATATTCCACAGATTTACCATTCTCATACAATGACCAAAAAAATGTTTAAGGCACATTCTGGTTTACAGATTTTTAAAAAGTGTATCTTAATAACTATTTTGATACTTATAAAATATTTAATCAACTGTATAAGAATTAAGTCATGACTTTTTCCCTGTTATCTCAGAAGTAGCTAAGAAAGCTATTGAAATGTCATCCTTTCCCAAAGAGAAAAACAGAAAATATTAATTGCATTTTAAATTCAGGACAATGGTATGGACAACTTCCTATGTTTAATGATTTAATATTCTGTATGTAAAACAGAAGCAGTGCATGTACGTATCCTGAAAACAACAATTTTTC
>NW_009260687.1:492860-493117 GCF_000687185.1 Egretta garzetta
TCTTTCCCTGTATTTTTCCATACTCTTTCCTCCCTTATCCATCTGCACCCTCTTCTTTCTGCTCCTTTGGTCCTTCCCCTATACATCTCACAATAGGGTTCAAATGGTTCCTTTAAAATATCCCATAGCAAGATTTACACAGTCCCCAAATTCTCACTTTTCCATCACAGAACTCTCTTCGCCTTGCCACCCACAATAAATCCTCTGGCTGTTTAAGTAATAAACTGTCTTAGTTTGCAAGGCATTCTGGAAATTTA
>NW_009260687.1:493133-501391 GCF_000687185.1 Egretta garzetta
AATTGTGCTCCTTTGACAGATTCAGGGTTCTCTGTTTTTTCTGATTGCATTACTTAAGTTCCTTCAGAAACTTCCCATGCTGTTTGCATCCTGCCGTACTGCCCTTTCAGCAACTAGCAGGGAGGCTCAAGTCCTCATAAGAACCAGGGTCTGCCATACAGAGACTTTATCAAGTTATTTTAGATGAGTCTGTCTATAGTTCCTTGCCACAATTGGCTTTCTGTAACAAGCTCCCCCACTGTGTCAACCTCACTGTTCTCCCTCCGATCAATATCCTCTGACATACTTACTTTAAAAATTTCCTCACCTTGTTAGCAAAGTTGCCTTTACCTCAATTTGACAAACAGATCCTGCCTCTTACTAACAGTCCTTATTCTTCAAAGAAGGATCCATGGTCATAAAAGCTAAGTACTACTTGCACCACCAGCTGCACTTACAGTTGTTAATTTACAGGATTCATGCAGTCCCATCCAGTCCTTTCCCCTCCACCTGTGAGAAGGAGGAGAAAACCATCTGTTTTCAGCTCAGCTAGCTCCAAAACTTTCCTTAAAGGAGCTTGATCCCCATCTTTGGTGATTAGGGCACTGTACTAATTTTTTTAAACTCAGATCTGAAAGTGGAGGCTTTCTCCTGATGCCAGAAGTCAGAAGCTTCCAAACACTTCCATCTTTGGAGTCTCAGTTCTCCACTTTTTCAAGTATAGCTTCATTGCTGTCTTTACTTCCTTGCACTGTGCTGTTCAGGCTCTTGTCTCTGTAGGGTCTCTGTGAAGACACTGTCAACCTCCTGTTGCTACACAGCCTGCTCACCTCCTCCCATAGCTCCTTTACCAGGTGACTCAGAGCCTGGACCACAGTTTGATAGCTAAGATTGTTTATGCTTTAGAAAGGAAGTTAAACTCCAGTCAAAAGTAAAGGAAGTGAATAACTGAAATAAAACTGCATAGAGTGTCCAGAAATCTAGTTGTCCAGATAGGAATTTAGCAGACACGCATTCTCTTGTGGAAACTGTGGCAATATCAATACAGTATACAATAATCCAAACATCAATTTTACATTTTATCCTCAACTAATATGGGAAACTATCACATGGTAGGGAAACATATCACCAAGTAAACATTTTATGAAAAAAAATCAACCCACACAACCCTGTCTACAGATTTATTTGCCTTTAGGGTTTTTTCCTCAAGCTTTATGATTGAGTGACTCTTGGTAAGGGAAATATGAACGTAAACTGACTTTGAAATGTTATTTTGCTGCTTTTCTATCATAACCATTATCTTTTAATTTATTGATATGAAACACTATAATAATGATTATATATTCAGAATATAAATCTAATACATTTTGTAGTCAAATGACAGCTATCCCAGAGGCAAAATGCTTATCATGCATACACTGTAAAATATGTGTTTGCTTCAGTCTTTTGGGATTCCTCAATATACAACCCAGATCTCAGCTGAAAAAATGTAATAGGAATTTCATTTCATAGCTGTCACCAGGGAATAAAAAAAAATAAAATATGGCTGACTGAATAATATTTACATGGAGTTCTCTTTTTGTATACTTCAAGTCTTTGAACTTATCAAGAAAAGGTTTAATCAAAGACATAAAAAATGTTTGTTAAGACATGTCCAGATGCTGTTGCATTTGAAAAAACAGCTGCAAAGAGAATCTCAAGTATATTATGGTTAAGACTTCTTGCTGGGATTAAAAATGAAAAATCTTCAAATAAATGTAGATGATCAGAGTGAAAAATTAATTCATGAGATTTCTGAGCTCTTTGACTAGCCACATATCAGAATTGCTTTTAAATGTTTAGTATTTTTAATTACATATGTCAGGTGCTGTACATTTCAGAAATAGACATTCTAATTATAAGGTGATAAGGTAGACACAGTTTTGATTTCTTAAAATATGCAAGGGGATTCAACAGAAGGGGACATCAAATCCCTCATACTGTTGTAAATAAATGTCCATATAAAGAAACACTGTCACAAAGTTGGGAGGTAATGTTAAAGTGGAGAAGGACTGGAATATTACATGGGAAGAAACAATGACCTTGATGATAATGAAGTGGGGCAACATGCCCTACATAGAATGTCAAGGTCAAATATAAAATTAATTTCATCTATAAGATGGCAACTTAATGAAGAGAATAATTAGGCCACATTATTAATAGCACAATGTGTCAACCAATAGAAATCAGATTTGGAAATAAATGTGACTGTAGAAAGATTCAGCTGAAGTATATCCAACAGAGAAAGTGAAATAGTGATTTCTGAACCACAGTGAGACTTTGCTTCCATAAACTACTCTGATTATGTAGGTGCAGGAAAAGTTATGTGAAATTAAACAGGTACAAAGACAGAAAGTGGAGAATACAGGTCTATATAAATTAAAGAAAACTAACAAAATTTGATTTTCTTTATCCTGAAGCTGGAGAGGGATATGGATAACAGCAGTTAGGACAATATACAATTATGAAAGAAAGTGAAAATTTCTAAAATAAGCATGGCACAGAATATGTACAAAGTAGCTATCTGCTAGAAGAAAGTATTTTCAAAGGTTCTGGACAGCATTTCCACTGTTTGTTTGCATAGACTGTTTATTTTTTGTTTGATGTACTTCCCCTCCTTTTCTAGGTAGATCTATAGTCTAAGCATTTTGACAAAGACTGTTATACAGTCATGTATGCAAAATAGCTCAAGATAATAGATTTTTTAAGTTGATTAATGACTTCAGGTAATACATAAATATTCAGCTGTCATCTTTATGATTTTTTTAATAATAAACTGATCTTTTATTTTTTGTAGACTTGGACAGAAATGTAAATGGATAGTTTACACTCTTTTGGGAAGAGCTTTTTTTCAAGCTATATTCTTTGTTTTAATAGCTAACAGCATGAAGTCTTACAGAAATATCTGTCTGATATTACTGACAGCATTGATTTATTTTATAGTTCATGTTCTCTTTTGCTACAAAGTCAGCTTGTAAAACCACCTCTTTAGAGAGGTATTTGCATGTTCATACGCATATATTTTCTAACATGTATGCTATTTGCATGTGACCTTCACAGCCATTGAAACTAACCATGCTTTATTTACATATACCAAATTCCATTGTTTCACTCCATGGTCTTTGGTTTCTTAGAGTACAATGGTAACTGAAATCCTAAGCTAAATGGGCACAGGATAATCCTCCACTGAGGAATCTGGCAGCAAAGTACAGGAATCTCTTATTTCATCTCTTTCGCTACCTGGTCTGCCTGCAATTTTTTTTCCCCCAGAGAAAATATGAGCGGTTTACGTAGCAAAAATCTTGTGGAGAAATAAGAAATAAGACAAGATCATGAAGATCTCTTTCAGTAAACTTCTAAATTACAAGGGTTTGGTGGAGATTCCACATAAAGAGAGACTGTGTTAAAGGCCTTTAAGTCATAGGCCCATTCTGTGAACCTACGAAGACAGAAATAATCAACAAAATCAAACCTAGGATCTAAAGGTTGTGGGGGTTGGGAGTTTTTTTGTTTGCTTTTTTTTTTTTTTCATTTGCAGCTATGTATTCTTAACACTAAACTACAATTCAATTATATTCCCAGCTGCATATTAGCTTCAGACATAGCCTCCTTTCCCTTCTCCAAGATCACCCCATAACCAATAACTTTAGTTTCTCTCTCGGGATGTGGCTACAACTCCCTACTTAGTCTAGAAGTGAAATCCTATGAGAAAAGACTGGAACTCAAGTATGATGGATGAATACTCAGACCCCTGTATTCTCACACAAAATGTGGACCACATCGTTAATGAAGTCAGCTACAGATTTGGTAACAGCTAACTTTAGAATTATCCAGCAACACAGAGAAAGTTTAGGTGCCTGTTCATTGAAACTTGGTTTGCTGTCTCGTACATGTATCAATGGTCTCCGTAGATGACCTTAAGGTAGCCTCATCTAAGCAGCTGAAAGGCCAACTTAACTTTCTCATGTCCTCTTTGTAAAAAGAATACAGTGTGAGAAAAATCACAGCTCTCCCCTCTCCTCCTTTTTTAGCTATCCAGATAATGCCCTATTGTCTTGTTAAAAAATTAACCCCCCTGTCTACTTATGGGGGTAATAAGGTACTAATTATCCCATCATACAACACCTACGTATGTGCACATACAACACAAACATTCATGTGTGTGCACATACACAAAGGGAAATAAAACCTCCAAGTTTCAGGTCTTAGGCCAATCCTTAAGGGAAATTAAGGAAATATTTCTCTCTGGATGGCAATTCAGCAATTGTCTTCAGAAGCTTTATGGATATGAAGTATTTGAACTTGTTACTGTCAGGTTTAAGACAGTGGGCCAGATACTCTGATCCAGTATGACAACTCCTGAATTCTAATGCTACCCAGCCTGGGGCAAACCATGCAATACAATCTGAAGTAGTAGCCTTTCATGCAACTGCTCTTGAAGTAGAAGGACAGCAATATGGCAAGCAATCTGTATTAGCCTCCGTAGCTAATAGTCAGAGTCATATGTATGTCACTTAATGAGTAAAAGAGATTTTTTCCTTAATTTTTTTAATTACCATATTTCATAGAAGCTGGTTAAACAGTTGGCTATTCAAAAGAATTCATATATTTCACAATGACTTATAAGTTTTTTCTTAAGTTTGACAGATTTTTAAAATAAATATTTTGTTTATATTGCTTTTGTTATATGTGTGAAAACTGTAATAAAAACATGGCTTTTTTCCTCTGGAATGTATAGGATGATAGTTAACAGCTAAAGTGCATGCTGCTACGCTTCAGAGTTTATTTGGTTTCAATGATGTATTAGTGAGGAGAGGTAACTTTATAACTCACATGAGCACTTTTTCTTCATCATGCTTTGGCACTGACATTCTTCTCTGCCATAAAACAAGTGTGATAAAAGCAAATACAGTGTTGGTTACCCAAATACTTACCACTTTGTAGCTTGCAGGTAATTCATTTTATGTAATCCAACAGAGATGCTGAATGATACTTGATGCACTTGATGTAGTGCAAGGTGGACAAGATACCTGAAATTAATCACTTAAAGAAAAATGATCAGCACTAATCCTCTGGCAAGTTCCACAGTTATTCACCTTTTGTGGATTGTGGTTATTATCCAAATATACATAAGGTAAATAACTATGAATTGTATAACCGGCTTTGCAGGCTATATATATACTAGGTAATGCTTTCCCACGGAAGTGCTCTCATTAAATTCAATGAGACTGCAGCTTAGTATTCAAACAAACAATGAAAAAGATTTTATCTGTAAGTTACTTTGAAATGACATTTTCTTTTGTCAAAGATGACAGTCTCTTGAATGGTTCAATGAACACTGAAAGTTAAGAAAGGTTTAAAAATCATCCCGTACATAAAATCTTCAAATAAAAAACAAATTAAGCCAATTGTAAAGTACTACCTGTGCCACTTGCAAAATAATATTTTCATGTATCCATTGTCTAGAATAATTATATATTGGACATTTTCACTCAAGCTTTTCAATACATGAAATAAGTGAGAGTTGTTCTTATTTAACTTTTTACTTGTGTGATATATAAGCAGATAGAAGAACAGACCACATTTCAGGCTGTACCTTCCTGATGAGTTATTGTGTTTGTTTCTTCCAAAGTACTGTATTTCTCTGAGACATTTTGGACTTTCATTATTCTCAATAACAAAACAAAATGAAAATAAGTAGGGAAACATTCAAAATAGTTATATAACCAATCTTAATTTATTTTTGTGTTTCTACCAAAAATGGTGGGGGAATGGCAGATCAGATTAGATGAATAATGTCGATAATGTTCTCATGTTGCACTGGAAAATTTCATTAACTGAATAGAAGACTGGGGATTACGTACCATATCCTAAGAATTTTCTGACTTTTTTTTTTCTTAATAGAAAATTATCCTTCTGATGTTCTGGTAAATAGGTTACATTTCTATTAATGGAATAGATGCTGACAGACAAGATTTCTTGGATTTTCTAGGATTCTAATAAATGTAACCATTTATTTTTCAGTATTGTTTAGATTGATAAGAGAGAAAATACTACCATGGTGCTGAAAAAGTGATGGGAAAATGGGTTTATCTGATTATTGCATTTTTTTCCTGTCATATGTAAATATACAGCGAAGCTTTATTAAAAATGCCTCAGAGGAATAGACTGTCTTTTGATGACCTTCCCTAGGATGTGCAGCTTAGTTTGAATGCTTTCAAATTTATGATGCTTTACATGTTTCTCAGCTTTGTCATAGGGTATTTTGCAGTAAAAATTCTCCACTTCCATGCAAGACATTCTTAACCTGTGGAATGTGATTACTACAGTATATAGTCTGTTACAATATGAATACTGTTATTTAAAACAAGCAAGCAGGGCATAAGACCAGCCTGGCTGAACAAGGAACTCTTAGAACCCAGGAGAAAAAAGAAATTGTATGATCTATGAAAGTGAGGTCAGGCTTCACAGGAAGATTGCAGAGCCATGGTTTGCATATGCAGGGAGAAGAAACAAAAGGCCAAAGCTCAACTAATGTTGAAACTGGCCAGTGCTGTGTCAAACTTCAAGGGTTTTTTAAGTATGTCAACAACAAAAGGAGGTCCAAGGAAAACATTGGACTGATACTTGTTGAAGATGGTCACCTGGCTAATAAGAATTAAGAAAAAAGGCACTCAAGACATTTTTTTTGCCTCAGTCTTTAATAATACTGGTAGATCTTGGACTGCCTCTGAGTTGGAGGACTACAATTGTGGGAACAGTGACTTTCTGTTGGTGGACACTGAAATTGTAAGGGACCAGCTGTATCAGCTGAATGTTCACTAGTCCACCGGGCCTGATGGGATTCATTCCAGAGTGTTGAAGGAGCTAGCGGATATTACGACAGGACCCCTCTCAATCATCTACCAAATGGCTTGGAAATCTGGAGAGGTCTCCACTGATTGGAAGCTAGGCAATGTTATTGCAATTTGCAAGAAAGTCATGAGGGAAGACACAGGAAACTACAGACTTGTTAGTCTAACCTGAGTACCTGGAAAAATTATGGAGATCATACTGGTTGCTACTGAAAGACATTTAAAGAACAATGCAACCATCAGGCACAGTCAACATGAGTTCACAAAGGGAAAGTCCTGTTTAACTAATTCGGTATCTTTTTACGATAAAGTCACCCATCTAGTGGATATCGGAAGGTGGTGGATGTATTTTTTTCTGCATTTTGATAAGGCTTTTATCATAGAATCATAGAATCATAGAATGTTTAGGGTTGGAAGGGACCACTAGTGGTCATCTAGCCCAACCCCCCTGCAGTGAGCAGGGACACTACTGACTAGATCAGATTGCTCAGAGCCCCATCCAACCTGGCCTTGAATGTTTCCAGGGATGGGGCCTCCACTACCTCTCTGGGCAATGCGTTCCAGTGTTTTACCACCCTCATTGTAAAAAATCTCTTCCTTACCTCTAGCCTGAACCTACCCTGTTCTAGTTTAAAACCATTTCCCCTTGTCCTAACACAGCTGGCCCTACTAAAAAGACGTTCCCCATCTTTCCTATAGGCCCCCTTTAGGTACTGGAAGGCCGCAATCAGGTCTCCCCGTAGCCTCCTTTTCTCCAGACTGAACAAGCCCAACTCTCTCAGCCTGTCTTCATAGGAGAGGTGCTCCAGCCCTCGGATCATTTTTGTAGCCCTCCTCTGGACCCGTTCCAACAGTTCCATGTCCTTCTTGTGCTGAGGGCTCCAGAGCTGGACGCAGTACTCCAGGTGAGGTCTCACCAGAGCTGAGTAGAGGGGCAGAATCACCTCCCTCGACCTGCTGGCCACGCTTCTCCTGATGCAGCCCAGAGTACGGTTGGCCTTCTGGGCTGCCAGCGCACATTGCCGGCTCATGTCTAGCTTTTCATCCATCAGTACCCCCAGGTCCCTCTCGGCAGGGCTGCTCTCGATCCTTTCTTCCCCCAGCCTGTATTGATACTGGGGGTTACCCCAACCCAGGTGCAGGATCTTGCACTTGGCCTTGTTGAACCTCATGATACTGTCCCCCACAGCATCCTTAAGTGCTCTTGATATTCCACATGCTACTTTTGTTTTTGCCAGTCAACCACCTTCTGCATTCAGCAAGAGGACTGTGTGTCCTGCACTTTGGTCACAACAACCCCATGCAGCGCTACAGGCTTGGGGAAGAGTGGCTGGAAAGCTGCCTGGTGGAAAAAGACCTGGGGGTACTGGTTGACAGCTGGCTGAA
>NW_009260687.1:501665-518129 GCF_000687185.1 Egretta garzetta
GGGCTGCCCAGAGAGGTGGTAGAGTCCTCCTCCCTGGAGGTATTTAAAAGAAGGATAGATGAGGTGCTTAGGGCCATGGTTTAGTGGTGGGATGGCAGGGTTAGGATAAAGGTTGGACTCGATGATCTTAAAGGTCTTTTCCAACCAAAGTGATTCTATGATTCTATGATTTGCAGTCCCTTTTGCCTGTATTGTTCTTCATCTTGCAACCTTCGTTACTTAGATGCTTTGTTACTTAGATGCTTCCTGTGTGCAACTATACACATCACTGTTTGCCTCTTCTGTGGTCATGTTTGCACATATGTAAAATGCTCAAGCATTGCACCTGGTATTCTATCACAGTGTTAGCAAAATACTTAGATACTGCTGCTGGTTACACCATTTTAGTATATTTATATTGGGGTGTAAGCAAACTAATATGAATTATATCCTAATTAATACACTTATAATTTCTAAGTGTTTCAGGCCTCTGCTTTGTCTATATAATTCGTAGGAAGGATGACTGACACCATTCAAATTGCCTGGTAATGGTTCTGCTGTGGAGGAGCCTTCATGCTGAAGAAAAACTATGGAGTACCTTTAGGGTCCCTTTCAGAGACAGAAATCCTTGTTTCTGATGTATCCACTTCCTGACTTCCTTGGTGATGAATTAATTTCGAAGTGGAAATGTTTGAATACAAGGCCTTCATATAGTTTGTCTAGAAAGGGAAAAAACTCTTAGGGGTTCTTAAGTTGGAAGTTTTATCTGGAAAAATGTTGGGTGCCAACTCATGAGTGCCTAAATGTAGAAAACCGAACTGAGTAGTTCTTATCATGTTGCCAACCAACATCCATACTGTGATTCAGCTGATCAACCTTGGACTTTATAATGTCTGAATTAGTCATCCTTGGATTCCCTTTTAATGAACAGACACCAATAAACATTTTATCTAATACTAAAGAACATGTTCAAAACAGAACAGGTACATTGTTCCTTGCAAGTGTCTGTTTCTTAATCTTTACAAAAGAAACAATCCAGAATGGTAAACTGAGAAGTAGGCATCCACATTATAGTCATCTTAAATTAGAACTGCCTTAGTGAACATGGCAGACACTAAGCAATGCCAGTCCTACCTATTCCAACTCTCTGAATGAACAATGACCAGTCTATAAGGGTGTTCTACTGCTAAACTAACCTTTAAAGTGGTCTCTTTTGTCAGGGGCCTACTTTACTTACAGGGCAGATATGTGAACAGAAGGGAGGCAGATTAAACTATGTTTCCAGTGAGAGATCATTAAATGTCTAACCTATGATATCACTGAGGGAATTTTTTTTTTATTGTATTTGTGCTACTGACTTAAACAAAGCTAGGGAATTATCATTGGTCCCGGGACAAGTGGAACTGACTTTAATGCATACTAATATATCTATGTTGCATAGCACTTGGATCTTCTCTGAAATGTGTGCTCTCCTGTGCACTCTGCTTCTGTGTGTTCACAGTGTCTGAAATAGAGAGGTCTTCGTCTTCATCCAACAGAGTGGTATTTTTATAATGGGTAATTGTAGATATATGTTCCATGCCTTGAAGAATAGTGCAGGGACATGTGGGTTGCTTCAGGGTGGATCCCTTGAGATAAAGTCTGTTAGTTTCAAGCCTTGTTTCCCTTTTATGTTTACATGCTACTTAGTGACTTTTCTGACCAATTCACAATGACCAAGATTCATCACACCCATTTTTGACATTTAATGGAAGTATCTGAATTACGAATATTGTTGCTGATGGCTTTGGATGTTGTAGAACCTTCAGAGAGTGATTCAGGTCATCTTCAGCATATGTTTTTCTCGATTGATTCCTAAGAACGCCTATGGCAGCTATTCTTTTAACTCAGCTGCTTTCAGTTTAGGTAGGATGACTTTTGACAATGCTCAGAGAAAACCTGGCTTACTATTACACCTACTCTCCTGTTTTGGACATCCTGTATCACTCTTCTGTTACCCAGTCTCACTCAGTTGGCTTAACCATCTCCGTTTTAAATGAAGGAGCATATGAAGATGTCAGCTCTTGATGATATGTGTGACCTATAATACAATAGAATGCATACCATCTGCATCTTTCACTACAAATGTTGTAGGAAGTTATGCAAACTGAATGCAAAAGCTTCCTTGCCGTTCTGATCACAAAGATGGTTCACACAGCACCTCTGACGTAGTGTTTTACTAAACTGTGTATTATTGGGAAAGAAAATGTTTTGCAAAGGACAACAGCTTTGCAAGACCAATGTAGATCTCTGCAGGAGTATCTGAAGACACGAAAATATTCTGGAGAATTCCCTCGTCTGTATCTAGTTCTGCCTGTGCAAACTTCTCCCTTTTTTAATTATTTACTTAATAGTTTTAACAAAATAAATAATAGCAGACTTTAAAAGTTTATCGTTTCTGTTCTTCATCTCTCACTACACTCGTAAAGAAATGTGCTAACTTAAAGAAAGAATCTTAAGTGGGCCCTACAGCTTCTCCAGGTATCTCTCAAAGGTAAATAAAACCAGGTACAGCAATTTATTTCAGTTATTTGGTTGTTTTTTCATTCTTTGTAAAACAGATAGCATCCTTTTAGAAGTAGCTTAGTCTCTTGTGGCTCCTTCTGCGCTTGCTACTGGTGACAGATCATTAAGTGCTTCCTATGCTCCCACCTGCAAAAGAATCAAGTTTAGTAGTGGGAGAATGTGAGATATAGTAAGTGTAATATAACTATCACTCATTTGAGTCTAAAATAAGTAAGCAAGCAGGCTCTCTAAAACATTCAGCCTTTCAAACTCTCTATTTAAGACAACTCCATCTCATTAGGCTTCTACACAGGTGCCAACCTAGCTACATTACTGGACAGATATTTTTATCTTTACTTGACATACGCTTTCCAGTAATTGTGGAATGCTGAATTTAATCAAATACCTAATAAATCCTTGGTCTTTCCCTTGACTTGTAGTCTATGCCTTTGGTCAATTCCAAAGAGATTATGGTTTCCTATCGGTTTAGGTTTTGTTTCATTTTGTTGTGGGTTTTTTGTGTTTGTTTTTAAACTGGAACAGAAACTGTTTATACTTTGTTCATTGTATTTCCAGCAAAGTAGTTTCCTTGTGCAGCAAGCCTAAACAAAATTCAGTTAAATACAGCAACTCTGTTTTGGCAGAATACTAGAGTGTAAGCAGTGAAGTAGCTAATCAAATTTCCGTCTATTTATGCTGTGTTCAGCTTTAAATGAGTGTTTATAATTTGAAATATTATATTAGAAATTAGCTAGACATTTGATTGTAATAACTTATGGATAGAGCTAAACCTAACCATATAATTTCACTGACATTCATGGGGGAAAAAAAAAATCAAAACAGAAAAATCTTTTAGCAGTCACTCTAGGTATCAGCCATGTTAGAGTACGCTCAAAGCCATGAAACATGAATTAAGAGACATTGAGATACCGCAACTATGTGATTACATTTAGACAGAACTTAAGTTTCTTTCCATCATTAAAATGAGTAACTACTCATTTCTGATGTGATTAAGTGGGGTTTTTTTCTGAAAATACTTCCCCCAACATGCTAATGCTGCATTAATTTTAGAAAAGTAGTCTAACCTTAAGTGTTCATAGTGATGTTCATTAAATGCAGATCATGTTATTATTCAACAGCAGTCTTTAAGAAGATTGAGAAAAATAATAGTGTTGAGAAGCAGCGGAGAGAGACATATGAAAATTAAAAAATATGTTTCTCACAGAGTACCTAGAGAAGAGCAATCACAGTGATTCACTGGTGAGTGGGGGGAGAGGGAGCAGGAGAGGAGAAGTTTTCTAAAAAGGTAAACCATTTAATCAAATAGTCAATAACAGACATTATTTTGGAGATATTCTTAAATGTCCAGCCTCAAATTACTTCAATTTAATACTTTTTCAAGCAGTCCTTTTGAAGGTAAATTGCCAGGAAAAAGAATTTTGGCACTGTTGTTAGAAATGACAATAAGTAAGTGATAGTACAATTTCCATCATATTATACAATTTATAATGCACAACTTGGTCCTTAGCTAGTCCATCATCAATTATAAAACATTTATTTATGGTATGGAAACATTATGCTAAAAAAGGCCAAGAACTAGGAAATTGCTTGAAATTATGCCTTATAAAGAAAGTATTACATTTGACAAAATCATGAAATTTTGGTTCATTCAAGGGAATGTGTTAAAATATATGGTTTGTGGATAAAATACCTGATTTATATAGGTGTTGGGTCAAAGTGTTATGGAACTGGGGTTCTGCAACAAACACATCAGTGTAAACACTGAATTTTCTGCAAAAACCTGAGAAAAAGAGAAAGTTGTTTCATATGGGTGAATCTCCCAGACGGCTGCTTTGACTAAATGATATGGATCAAAAGAAATACTGTAAATAAAGATCAGAGTATAAATATTTATTGTGCCTCCAATGTGAGTTAAGTGACAACAAAATAGAAATAAATATTTCTTGACTTTTGTAACTAATTTACGTATAGGAATTTTGAGTTCATAGGTATTATTAGGATTGGCAGAGTTTTGGTTTGTTACAAAACTACATAACATTTTGCTGTTGCTCTTCTTTGGCTAGATGAGTTATGCAAAACACCAGAAAAGCACTTCTGATAAATATTTGAGGTGAAATACAATCCTTTGTATGTGCTTGTTCTACTTGAACATCCAAATGTTCATAGAGGGAAAGCAGAAAAAGGTTTTGAATCTGGTCAGCAGATCATGTCTGATTCATATCTATGTATGAAGATTCATATCTATGTATGAATGACTGTTAGATTTTATTCCTGTCTTTTGATTAGCTGTATATAGTCAAAATAATACAACGATTATCAATTTAATTTATGGATTATAAAACTATGGATACCAGAAAAGATTCGGTTAGCAATACCTGTGAACTATGGAAGGATTTTAAAAGCTAAGCACATGGAATAGATAGAAGGGCATTTTATTCCGAATGACAGCAGAAATTTAGATGAGACATCAAGTTATCATCCAAAAGAACAGTAGTACTTTTGTCATAACTACTTTAAAAAATAAGTCTAGCAAGTATCCTTTATTTAATAGTTCTGCACTATTCAGCTTCCCTGCAGTGAGTGAGCGATGACCCTTGCAACTGTAGTAATTAAACTTTTCAGTTGCAATAAGGCCCTCTGACAGTCTCAAAAGGAGAGTTACAAATTAGAATTCTGACAGCCCAGCCTTCTGAAAAGAAAGAGTCTATTTCCCCTTGGCTTTTAAACTCCAATTCTATCTTAGCAGGTACAGTCAGGTGTGAAAAAAAGTTTCACATAATAGATCATGGATTTTAGGCTGGTAATATATCTAAATGTGCATTTTCTATTACTCTCATCATGGTGATATAAATATAACGTTATAGCCTACAAGTTCATTAGCTCTCTATCTAGAGGGAGAAGAAGCAACTAAATATCCATTGTTGACTAGGCAGTGACAATGATGCAATAAAAATGAAGTAGAAGGACATGACCAAGACCAGTGGGTGGAACACAATTTTATGTGAGATTCTTTTAGCTCTGATCACAGTGGACAATTGACCACATTGGACTATTCTCTAGCAACCTGTACTTAAATGCTGCCCACGTGAATTGTGTGCAGAGAAGGAAGTAGCTTGCAAAACAACCTAAAAGACTAGTATTTACCTAGAACTAGTGGAGGCCTTTTATCCAAGGTGTAGTACAGATGAGATCACAGCTGTACCCATTCACCGCTCAGCCTTCTGCTGAGAGGATCTCAGCTGACCATTACATACCCATTCAAGACTCTGCTTAATCTGTATTTTGAATGCCTGAATCAGAACCTCTGTGCTGGGATACAAAATACAATTTTTTTGAGGTATGGGTTGTGTCAAAGAGATCTACCATAGAGCTTTACTCAGTTCTCCATAATCCTATCCTACCTCACCATTTCATCCACCATATGTTAGTTATTTTTATCATAATTTCTTAAAACAATGTGCATTAAAAGAAACAATTAAATTCAACTTTCCTTAAAGCCTCCTACATTAAGTATACCCTCAACTGCCTTATTAAGCTAAGTAACAGTAATACACAATTAAATAATAATTAGATAATAACTTTTGCTGAAGTGAAACCATAATTAATGAAGTTTAAATTAAAGTATTGACCTTGAGGGATAACAAACCATGCTAATTGAAACTAGAAGTTAATATATTGTACCACATATTTTCAAAACACTGGAGGCTTCAGGGAGGTATGACTTTCCTCCTTTCCTCAATGACATTGGCTTGGTTCATGATTTTTTTGCCTTTAGGGGATGGACAAATGTATTCTCATAGATTCAGATGTAGCAGTTAAAAAAAGTTATTGCTGAAGGTGAATTAATTTAATCGATTTCCTAGTATGTATTGAAATGGACTGGAAATGTTCATACTGTCTTGCATCTGAACTATGAAATCCTACAGATGAAAGACAGCATGGAATATACTATAGTGGCTTCAAAAGCTGTTATTTCTAGAATTGAGACAAAACAACAATGATTTGCTTAACTTTATCTCAGTGACTGTTGTGCTTTTACCAAGGTCAAGACATATTGATGATCATGACCCACATCAAAACTGCCAATTAATTAAAAGACTAGGTATTTAAAAATGTAACATAACCCAAAATTAGTTACATGTATGTTCAGATGAGTTTCTCCCTCTTATGTCCATAAAATGCACAAAAGTAATGTGGCATGGCAGGTCAAGGGAGGTGATTCTTCCCCTCTGTTCCACACTGGTGAGACCCCACCTGGAGTACTGTGTTCAGCTCTGGGACCCCCAACATAAGAAAGACATGGACCAGCTTGAGTGGGTCCAGAGGAGGACCACAAAGATGAGCAGAGGGCTGGAGCAGCTCTCCTATGAGGACAGGGTGGGAGAGTTGATTTGTTTAGCCTGGAGAAGGCTCCAGGGAGACCTTATAGCAGCATTCCTGTACTTAAAGAGGGCCTACAGGAAAGATGGGGAGGTACTCCTGGTCAGGGAGTGTAGTGTTAGGATGAGGGATAATGGTTTTAAATTGAAAGAGGGTGCATTTAGATTAGATATAAGGAAGAAATTCTTTACTGTAAGGGTGGTGAGGCACAGGAACAAATTTTGTAGAGAAGTTGTATATGCCCCCTCCCTGGAAGTGTTCAAGGCCAGGTTGGATGAGGTTTTGAGCAGCCTGATGTAGTGGAAGATATCCCTGCCCATGGCATAGAGGTTGGAACTAGATGATCTTTAAGGTTTCTTCCAACCCAAACCATTCTATGATTCTATTATTCTACAATTAAAGATCCTATTCAAGGTGTTAATAATATGCTACAAGAGTATTTTAATTTATTTATGACAGAGGGTTGTCAAGTTAGGAGTTTTAGGTTTTATTTTGGGGGAAATATTACTCATGTTTTTTGCATTTCTGCCTGAGGTTAAGGTAAGCAATAGGCTCAGTGACTGATTGGTGCTATGAAATTCTATGAGAATAAACACCAGTATGAGAGACATTTTTATTTTTCCTCTCAGCAATATTTTTGAAAATTGTATCCTCAAGTGACACTACAAAGCTTCCTCTCATTTAAAATAACATGAATCTGCCTACTACAGAAGAGTGGTCATATGGATATTTGAGATGAGAAACTATAGAGTGGTTGCAATACAAGTATATTTTTATTTATTATTAAAGAGTTTTTCAGAAGCACGCATCAGGTGATACCACCCCACAGGTCACGTTGAAAAGTACTTTGTTCTGTGAATAGTCCCTTTGATTTCAAATAAACCCAATACTCAGTATTCTTTTTGAAGAAGACAAAACAGTCCAGGTTCCCCGTTGTTGTACAACAACATACATCCACTGGATTTAGTAGAATTGCACTGATTTAGACCAGCAGAAGATCTGGCACATAAATCATGCAAAAATGCTATTCTAGTACACTGGGAAATCAGTAGGGCTGTTTTGGAAAATAAAGATCATCTGGAAATTCTGAAACCGTTCCTATAAAGCTTAAGCATAGTAATTATTATTGATGGTATATTGCTTCTCTATTTCCAGAAGTGAATAAGGATGGCAGAGTAATGTGTAAGAATAAATGTTTTGGGATTAACTTCCTTATGCATAAAACACCTTCCCTCAATTCTGATGAAGGCTTTTTGCCAGTGCTTTACTAACAGTAAGTGCTGATGGAGGGAGACAAAAATAGCCTTCCGCAAGATATACTGAGAGGCCAGTCTGACAGAATAAATCTCATTTGTTTGTGTCCCAGCCTCACACTTAAATTTCTAAGCCTTTATATACTTGGCAGTATGGGTCCTGGTCCTGAACACAGATCCTCTTTCCACTTGCATTTATAATGCAGCCAGAAAGGCATCTTGTAGAACAGTCACCTTCACTTTGACTTATAAAAAGGAAATTGTTCAGACTGCAAGGACAGTTAGTTGAAATGCATCTTGAAGCAATATTTCAGCACTGCATCCTTTGCTTAAGTGGTTCCATCTTTCAAATAAAGCATCTACTCCTATTCAGATATAGAACAAGAGATCATCCTACCCTTTTTATTGTCTTTGTCCTACTTCAGTTTTAATTCTGACCTTCTCAGGAAGACAGGACAGGAGAAGTTGTTAGTGAGCCTAGGGCACTGTTTTCAGTCTCTGTTGAAATGTAAGACGCAAATATTGATTCAGAGGGGTTGTGGAGCTTAGCAAACACTTTGTTTCCAGACACAGAATGAAACACAACAGATTTTATCTAGAAAAAGATTGTATGCTTAAGTTAAAGCAATGTTGAAGACACCTTAAATTCTGATTTGAAAGCAAACTAGCCCTTTCTTTTACTTCACAGGCAAATTTCTGATCAGCACCCAAATGCCAAAATGCTTGTTATTGGGTAGTTAAAATAACAACATAATCATTTTAGTTCCTTCTATTTAGAAAAATGTTACATAGGTTATCCATACATTTCCAGCTCTGAATTCAAGACTCTTTTTCAACTGTACCTTTTGATGAAGTGATATGAACATGTATTTATTTTCCGTGTACTGACTTTACTAAAGCAGTGTTTTAGCACTGTTCTAAGCATCAGCTTTATGAAAGTTCATAAATATATGCATATACATATATGTGTGTGTTTGACTGTTTTGAGGAACTGAATCTTTTACTTCCTCTTGGGGTGCCGTGACTAACTGCATCTGAACCAGAGCAATTTTAGTGTGAATACTCTGGGGTATATTTGCTTTTGGCTCAGTTCTGCAGAGAGTTGTGTGAACTGCTGAGCATCTACAAGTGCCTTCACTGGCTTTCACTGAGATCCATCGAGTGCCTGCTAGGATTCAGTCCTACTCTCAAGGACATTTAGAGGACTATGTAAAGTCCAAATGAATGACTGAGTCATGTTATATTCATTAGCATCAGCTGTAAAGCAAAGCATTCAGGTAATCATGTCAAAAAACCCCATCCCTCTATCGTCTGTTACACATGCAAAGCAAGAGAGAATTTTTATTATCACCTGGGTTTCATGGACTGAAGCTCCTTGTAATTACAAACTCTGTATTAATCTATATTAATATATTCATACTAGATTACTGTGATTAGTGTTTATATATATATAACACAAATATGGAAACACATCCCATGTGCAAAAATAGACAGCGAGATGAAAAGTGTAGAAGCTGCAGTTCTGCACAAATGACTCTGATCACTTAATGACTCATAATGACTCACTGTGAATCTGAGGCGTACAGTAATGAAGTACAGCTTGTTGACAGCCACCCACATGTGACAGCCTGTACAGTAATCCAATGATACAGCAATGATATTATGTTACAAGATTTTAAAAACTTTTGACTGAGTCAAAGCGAAGTTCGGACCTATGACAAAAAATCCAACGTGCAGGTGCCTCTTCCTTTATGAGATCCATCTCAGTTAACAATTGAAAATGAGCATGCAGTTTCTTCTGGAGATGGGCTTGTAGTCTGGTGGTGCCTACAGGGCAATTGCCTGCATCGGAAAATTTGCACATTATTTGCTACAGCTCAGTGCACATTTCCATCTCTAGTTTCAGACAAAACCCTTAAGGCAAATTTCCATGCAGTAAGTGACCTCAAAGCCCTGAGTGAATGGAAACTGTCCCATAAAAGGATGGTCCTGTGTCTTCCATATGTTCTCTGGTTTTGCCTATAAACAAGATGCCTATTTTGCAGTCCTATCTAACTTTGGGCAAGTAATAACACGAGAATGTGCTCTCATGACACGCAGTGAGATACAATGTTTTTCTCTCCTATCTCAATAACAGCAAGTAAGTACTTCTGGTAAAAAGAATATTATCCTTTAAATTTGTATTTTTAGGGAACCATTTTTGAATATTCTTGTAAAAAAATGTAAGCAGTATAATTTTGTGGGATCAATTACAGTTTAAGTATTCTTATATATAAAGCTGTTTATTTAGAAAGATTGGACTTGGTATTTAGGATTTTTAAGTAAATCCCCCTTCCTCCAGTTTCCTCACTATTTGCTTACCACTCATAGGCAATTCTGGGTACTCAGAAATGGAGACAGAAATGGAAGGGGAAAGAAAAAAGGAGCATGCTTTCAAAAGTATTCTTTCCTGGAGCTTCCACTACATCCCAATATTCTTCAAGTGGTTCTCATCCCAGACTGTTAGCCTCACATTCAGATCAAGGACATATTTAATTTTATACTTCTTTTTATGCATGTAACTTTTCTATTGGATTTGAACATTCCCACCCACCCACCCCCCAGTTGTTCTAAAAATGTATATTGAATGAATCGTAAATCAAAAGGTTTTAGTCTTGGATTTTGATTTGTTCTTTATAAAATAAGAGAATTTTAGCTAGACTGAAATCCAGATTTAACCATTAAATACAGGTGTTTTGAAGGTGTTTGGAACTGGGGTTTAGTTCTGAATTGTTCCTAACTTTTTTCAGAAAGCAGTTGTGTGATAGAAAAATGAGAACTGAAAGCTGTACACAGAATAACTATACTTAAGTGACATCCACATAAGGATTAGGATATAATAAAAGCTGGTGATTCTATGAGAAATGTATTGTTGTCACATGCACTAGGAAAGGTTACTTTTTAGGGTAAAGGTGAGGAATATAATTTGTTAACAGAATGTTCTGTCCTTTTGTCCTGTACCTGACTGAATAATAATGCAGACAGTATAAGGCTGAAATGTTTTGGATTATTAAAATCTCCTTTCCACTGAAGAAAAATGTGATTGGATGGCTAGTGAATTGGACTGTGAAGAAGTACATAATGATGGTTAGAGATTAAAAATTACCTGTGCGGACTCTGTTCAAGTGTTCTCATAATCATTTAAGTATGAAGTATGAAGTAGAAAGAAACACAAGTGAGTTCTAATTGACATGGATCTTAATAGGAACTTTCTGCTGGCAGGTGGCTGGAATATCATCCATAACCAACAGTGCCATTTGGTAGGCACAAAATGGAGTCAGAAGAAACATACCTAGAGTTCAAAATGATATATTCTAGTCCTGTAGCAAGAAAACCAAAGGAACTATTTTTATTTTTTTTTAATAAGAAAACTTCCGGCATTAGACAGCTTTGCATTAACAGCAATTCTAATTCTGTGTTGCTCTTGAATACATTTTGCTACTGTACTGTGACTTGAAGAAGCTGCAGACAGTATTTTATGAACTAAATGGAATGGAACAACACACGCATGCTCATTTTCACATACATACAGTCAGATTAGCATATCTAGTCACTAAAAATGTAATTGCAGAACAACGCTCACAGTATAGTTTCTTTTCTCCTTTGCATACAGAATTTTAGTTTATAGATTGATAGCACTTGCTTGTTGTCATGGTTTAACCTGTCCGGCAACTAAGCACCATGCAGCTGTTCACTCACTCCCCCCTCCCTCAGTGGGATGGGGGAGAGAATCGGGAAGAAAAAAAGGTTAGAGCCGTGGGCTGAGATAGAGACAGTTTAATAAGAGAAAATAATAATAATAGTAATAATGAGAATGGTAACAGAATATACAGAATATACAAAACGAATGATGCACAATGCAATTGCTCACCACCCGCTGACCGATTCCCAGCCCGTCCCAAGCCGTGATCAATCCCATCACTCCCCGAGCTGTGATCACTCTCCCTGCAACTGAACGACCGACTAACTCCCCCGAGCATGACGTTATATGGTATGGAATAGCTCTTTGGACAGTTTGGGTTAGCTGTCCTAGCTGTGCTCCCTCCCAGCTTGTTATGCACCTGGCCGAGCAGGAGAAGCTCAAGAAGTCCTTGAGTAGTCTGAGCACTACTTGGCAACAACTAAAAACAGTGTGTTATCAACATTCTTCTGGTACTTAATCCAAAACACAGCACTATGCTAGCTACTATGAAGAAAATTAACTCTATCCCAGCCGAAACCAGGACACTTGTTTATTTAAGAGAACGTCATTAAATTAACAAAACAAAACAAAAAACCAAACCATATTGAAATTCTTTCATAGAAGGTACTAGGTTATCTGCAGAAAACAGTGACATGCTGTGGCTTTTCTGCAATGATACAATATCATCGTGCATTATTCTTTTGTAATAGGCATCACTGTAACTGCACAAATGATTTTCCTCCTGTAGAGACATTTAAAAATATATACACCTGGTTGCTTCTGCTTTGCTCAGGACTATGGACAAATGGATTTCCAGTCCTGCCTGAAACAAGTCTGCTTCTTCGACTGGAGAAAGCCTGAACACTTTCCATACCACTTTCACAGCACCAGAAGGTAATGATTGCTATATTAATGCATTTGCTACATAATAAATACTTCGACAATTTTGGGATGACAGTACTGGTTTTGGACGTCTTGTCATGTCTCTCTTTCTCCCATCTGGAAAACAATCTCTGCATTCCTCTATCTTAACATTATTTTCTTTTTCTGCTCCATTTTGATAGCAGCAGGACATGCATTAACTGAAAAATTCCACTAAGAATATATACATACAGAGCCGTGAGGGAGATAAAATGTTGACGGTTCATTACTTTTGTCATCTATCAGTGGCCCATGCAAATACAACATTCATATGCAGAGGATTGCTTTAAACTCTCTTGGCCAAATGCAAATGGATTTTTGCAGGTCACCAAATGTTGCTGCCAAATTTCAGTTTTCTAGCAGTTACCACACAGCTCAGATGCTGCAACACTTAAAAAGCAGGATGCAAACATTATGTTAAACTGCTGGTACTGTATTTCATTTACCTTCTACAGCTTTATAAATAGTTGTGTTGAATTGACCCTGGCTGAATGCCAGGTGCCCACCAAAGCTGCTCTATCACTCGCCCTCCTCAGCTGAACAAGGGAGAGAAAATATACCAAAAGACTCATGGGTCAAAATAAGGACAGGGTGATCCCTCAGCAGCTACCTTCATGGAGAAAAATGACTCAACTTGGATAAATCAGTTTAATTTTTTAACAGTCAAATCAGAGTAGGATGATGAGAAGAAAACACCTAAATCTTAAAACACCTTTACCCCACCCTTCCCTTCTTCCTGGTCTCAACTGTGCTCCCAATTTTCTATACCTTCTCCCCCTGAAAGGCACAGGGGGACAGAGAATGGGAGCCGCGATCAGTTCATCACGCGTTGTTTCTGCTGCTCCTTCATGCTCAGGGGGAGGACTCCTCACACTCTTCCCCTGCTCCTGTGTGGGGTCCCTCCCATGGGAGACAGTCCTCCACAAACTTCTCCAACATGGGTCCTTCCCATGGGCTACAGTTCTTCATGAACTGCTCCAGTGTGGGTCCTTCATGGGGTCACAAGTCCTGCCAGCAAACCTGCTCCAGCATGGGCTCCTCTCTCCAAGGGCTCGTGGGTCCTGCCAAAAGCCTGCTCAGGTGTGGTCTTCCCACAGGGTCGCAGCTTCCTTTGGGTGCATCCACCTGCTCTGTTGTGGGGTCCTCCATGGGCTGCAGATGTATAGCTGCTCCACTGTGGGCCTCTGTGGGCTGCAGGGGGACAGCCTGCCTAATCATGGTCTTTACCAGGGGCTGCAGGGGAATCTCTGCTGCAGGTCCTGGAGCACCTCCTGCCCCTCCTTCTTCACTGACCTGGGTGACTGCAGAGTTGTTTCTCTCACGTCCTCTCACTCGTCTTTCTCCTGGCTGCTCTTGCACAACATTTTTCCCCCCTTCTTTGACATGCTATCACAGAGGTGCAACAAGTGGACCCTTGGCCAGCAGCAGGTCCATCTTGAAGCTGGCTGGCATTGGCTCTATCTGACATAGGGGACGCTTCTGGCAGCTTCTCACAGAAGCTGCCCTTGTAGCACCTCTGCTACCAAAACCCTGCCATGCAAACCCAATACAATAGTTTAACCATTTTTATTCAAACATTTCAAGGGTATCAGTTGTTCCTGGTTAGATGACAAATTCAATACAAATCTCTCTGAAAAAGACTTTCAATTTCTCAGCTCTTAAAGTGACCATTTAAATAGAAAGCTATTTGCACTATTAAATGTGGATAGAATTTTGGACTGCATATGCAAAAGGAGTTTTATTACTATTTCTGACTTGTGCAAATAGGAGCTGCCTGTTTGCATAGCACAGAGCATCCAGACAGCAAATGTGGCTTGTATCAGCTGTAAAAAGCAGCTAATTACCTATATCAGCACCGTAGTGGTAGCTCCTTGCTAAGGACGAGAAATTATGTACCTCCTTTTATATAGGAGTTCATTCAGTATTATTTTATGCATAATTACATTCCTCCATGATTACCAAAATGCCTGAGGAAAATAAAAAAAAAACAGCAACAAAAAACCAACATACAAACCAATTATTTTCTTTAAATTATCTGAATATGTACCAAACATTGCTGTCTGTGCAGTAGAAAAAAAATCAAAGGCCAAAAAATATTCAAGAGCACATAGTTAGTAACAAGCCGTGAAAATGTTTTCCACTTCCAGAAAATGCAATTATTTCTAAGTAGTAATACATTTTTTTCAGGAAATACACCTTAAATAAATACATCTAGTATGTATATATTTAACAGCATCCACCTTTGCTATAACTGCCTTAGATATTTTTTCCTTTTCCACTCTTAAGGGCTACATTGTGATTCCACTTTACTCTTCTTATTTCATACTACACCCGTTAAAATAAAGTTCAGAAATACTCAGTTACTGAGAAGTCCTTCACCTTTCATAACATTCAATCCTTAAAGATTTGTTTAACTGAAAGTTTCCATTTTATATAAAGAGGTAGAATTTTGTTTTAGATGTACCAAACCATGTTTTGATGTTTTCCAGCTCTTCACTCACATGCTCTCCAAGGACTACCTGAAACATATGTGCACTAGTAGTGATGAAGGACTTGATGCAGCATGAACAGGAAATTCCATAGACACCTTGCCTGATCTGTGACATGGAATATTAAAGAATCATTTGCATTGACCTTGCTGGCACTATTTGAGAGTTATGGTAAAACCACATTCGATGTTAAGAGGTTACACAAAGCAAGGACAATTAAGCAATGCTATCTGCCCTTGGAAGAGAGACCCATAGACATTTTGCTTTTTTTTTTTTTTTTTTTTTTTTTTCCCAAAGATAATTAGATGAATACTGGGTGTCTAGCACAGATCAGAGGATGAACCTGTTTTACTTCTGTCTGGTTTCTTTCCTAAATTGTAGCTACACTAGGAAAGAAGTATTTGCTAAAACATTTCGGTTGTGCTGAAGATATTTAATGTGGATTTGGGAGCAAAAGAACTATGTCAAATTCATGTAGAAATGGGACATATTATTTAATTCAGTGGTCCCTGAGAAGAATATATTAGGCACCTCGCATCTTTTCTTAAAAACAACATTTTGCTTTATATTTTATTTGGTTTGCGACTGCTGTTAAATGGAGGCTAGGGAACTAATTAATTCTGAAATAAATACTTGGATTTGAACTACTGAGTAGTTCTCTCACCACCAATGACTACATCCATCCAGTGACTGGTTCTCTGTTTTCTCCAATGGAGATTCAAAAAACTGGCTCAGCAAGTCACCTAGACTGCAGACATCTAAATGCATGTTTGGAGCTGACTCCCATTTCTGAATTACACATGCAGAAATCTTAATGTACAGCATCACTGTCCAGAAACTGTGGTATTTTGTGTGATTTACCTTAATGTTGGTAAAGTTGATTTCTTAATCTTCATATAGGTGAATAATCTAAGCTATCAACTGCTATTGAAACTGATGGATAACACACAAAGGTAAGATTATTGGCATGCATAAGAGTTTCAGCATCAGGCTTTATTTGCAAATTTTGATGAATCTGTGCTGTGGCAGAAATAAATGAATTCCTCGTGATCCTGAATATGCCCATTTACATATACTGTCGTGGTTTAACCCGGCTGGCAACTCAGCACCACGCAGCCGCTCGCTCTCTCCCCCCCTCCCCCCGGGGGTGTGGGGG
>NW_009260687.1:518171-552712 GCF_000687185.1 Egretta garzetta
AGACAGTTTAATAAGAGAAAATAATAATAATAGTAATAATGAGAATGATAACAGAATATACAGAATATACAAAATGAATGATGCACAATGCAATTGCTTACCACCCGCCGACTGATGCTCAGCCCGTCCCAAGCCGTGATCCGGCCCCGAGCCGCGATCAGTCCCCAAGCAACGATCACTCTTCCCGCAACCAAACAGACCGACTAAACCCTCCGGGCATGACGTTATATGGTATGGAATAGCTCTTTGGACAGTTTGGGTTAGCTGTCCTAGCTGTGCTGTACTCCCAGCTTGTTGTGCACCTGGCCGAGCAGGAGAAGCTGAAAAAGTCCTTGAGTAGTCTGAGCACTACTTGGCAACAACTAAAAACATCAGTGTGTTATCAACATTCTTCTGGTACTAAATCCAAAACACAGCACTATGCTAGCTACTATGAAGAAAATTAACTCTATCCCAGCTGAGACCAGAACAATATCTTAGTTTGCCTTCAGGAAGTCCATCGATCTTTCTTTCTGGACTACAATGGACTCTGATCGTTACTTTATTCTGACATTTTCTCATGTAAACTCAAAGAAGTCACAATACTGGAAACTGTGATAAAAGCAAGATGAGGACACACAAGATAGCGTAAGGATAAAAATAAATCAAGTTTTCCTATTGTAATGCTCAGAATTCTTATATGCTATATGAAAAAGGTAGAGCAATACTTGGTTGGAATAGACTGTCTTCAGATTTATGATGCTAAACATAAGCAACAGATGAAACTACAGTGTCATACAGTACAAGCAGACATTGCAACTTCTGTAAACAGCTTTCTGTCCTTTTTTTAAAGTAGGAGGTTGATTATGACACATCTTTTTATATTGTGACAACAACCATCAATGGCATCATAATGATGCCTCAAAAGAGATCCTCTCATCTTCCTGTAGTCTTCTGTATACTAGGATACTAATAAAACTACTGCTGAATTTTCCTGTCCATACATTAAGAGTTAACCCTTATTTGAACCTGAAGGGAAGACTTTGTGATATGAACAGCTTTGTCTGATGAGAACTATTGTTTTAGTGTTTGTGCCTGATTTCTTTTCATCTGTTTATCTTTCCAGGACATCTTTGAAATTGCTTTGTGGAACAAACTTATTAAACTTTATGAGTTTCATTACACATAGTACTCTTGGATGAATAGCCATTTTGCTCCTCCTCTCCAAAATCTGTAAAGTTCCATTAAAGTGGGAAGACATGCTGACTTCACAGACAACTGCTATTAGCTTAGTTTTGCCCCATAATTTAATTAAACTTGTAATTGTTTCACTTTTCTAATGTGAAGCTACAGTGGTGTCAGGTTGAGTATTTTATCACTGGGTAACTGTATCTTCTTCACTTTTTCATGAAACACAGGCTAAGACTGGCCTGTACAAAGCCCAGTGAATACACCATTAATTTTTAAAAGCTCTACATCAAGGTTAGAAATAAAGGTTATAATAGTCTTTTGTTAGTTTTATCAGGAAATTAAAATCTACCTATCAGGAAAAAAAAATCCACAGTCAAACAAAACCACCATTTTCACTACATAGTTTTATTATATGTAAATTATCATTATCACTGGTGTATGTAAATTATTATTATCATTATCGTGACTTATAACTGAAAAAAAATCTTCAGAATAGTTGAAATACATGCAATATAAATGCAGACATCCCAGTTCTACTAGTTTCATGATAGATATCCAGGGAGCTTAGTGTTGCAGAATGGCTTATGCATCTATTTTTCCAGGGAGACACCCAATGGCAGAGTGGCTGCATCTACACTGCATAGAACTCAGCTTTAGGTCCCCCCTTGCCTCCATGTAGTGTCTTCATAACCTAATTACTGTTTTGCTTACATGAGCATAATGGGACTTTTTCCTAGCAAAAAGTTTCTCAAACAACGTGTGGAATGTGCTTCAATTAAGTTAAATAGTGCTTTTACATCATTAAATTGTATGTGTAGTGTGTCCTGTGGTATGATGTGAGAGCATTATGGGGATGTTGCAGGGTGCATAGTTTAATGAGATAGAAGTGTAGAATAATCTACACCAGGCAGCAGTCAACATGATGTAGTCTTCCAGTTTCCCTTGTGGCAGTAGCCTCTGGTGTGAACTCTCCAGCACAATTGAATCCATGTTCGTCTTAGAGAGAACTAGAAGCTTTCCTGAGAAGAGACATTGTGAGAAAATTAAAAATTAAGCAGTGTGGATAAACAGGAGACAGAGATCTGGAGGACCTAATTCTCTTCACAGTCTATACCGTGCTGTTGTCTCTCTTAAAACTGAAAGGTTTGTACTGCAACTCTTAATGGGGCTAACAGTTGGGTAGAGCTGGGGTGATAGAGTTTAGGAAAATGTAACCAAAGAAAAAATGATGTTAACAGTTTTCATATACATAGTAAGTTATCAACCAAAAAAAAATTATAATAAACTGTCTGGCAATGAATACTGGATTTAGATTAAAAAAAAAGTATTTGAATGAATAATAAAGTATTGAATAAGATTGGCTACACATATACTGTTCTAATAGCACAAATCAGGGAATGGTCCCTGTTTCCCTTCTAGTAGACCCACAGATGCCCATGTATTTATTTCTCTTACCTAACTTTCATTACTAATCCAGATTTGTCCTCATGACACACTGCTTAGAGTACAATCTATTTCAGTACCACTTAGGTGTTTGTGCCTATTCGTCCACAGGTCCATCGGGTGCACTGCACACATCGAACTTGTTTGTTACTGCACATTGCATGACTATGGAAGAGTTCACCAAGGTCCTTTAATGGTTTTGGGAAGGGAGGGGTTAATTTTACTATCAATTAAGGAGGCATTAAAATCCCTCAGGGAGATTTTGAATTCCCTCAGGAATTCCCCTTCAGGGAAGCTGCCTGACAATGTCCTTTTAGGTGAATAGGAAGAGTCATGTAGTTTTTACTTCATCCCTTCTCCCTAGGCTCAGTTTGGAGTAGCTCAAAGGACATTACAACACATGCTTTTCTCTCTTAGCCTTCTGGAGCCGTCTTTGAGCTGAAATATTTTGCAATACTTACAATGTTTTTGGGTTTTTGTTTTGTTTTGTTTTGTTTTTTAAGTGACCTTCATCCTAATGTGTCCAAGATAATATTATTTTAATTATCTTACATACAACATTCATGTTTCTAAGGCAAGATACCAAAGTGCCAAAATACAACCAAAATGAGAGGCATATCCTTAAAACAGCTGTGATGTTGGAGGGCCAACATGGCCTGAAAGAGGAAGATAGAGTGATCCAGCATACAGTGGTGGTTGGAGAGGTTTCTGTAGGGAACTGTCTTGTGAACCATAGTCATACAGGCTTTGCTAGGGAGAACCCTTGTTCTTTCTCCTCCTAAGGAAACTGCATTCCAGAATGGATCTCAGAAATGCCTCGAGATCACAGAGAAGATAAATTAAGGACCAATATACTGGAGCAAAACTGGGACTATTTCCAGATGATATGCTGCATACATAGCTGCTGAATTTATGTAACCAGAGGTTTTTAAATACATCTTCAGTAAATACCTGTCAAGAATAGTTTTATTAGAGTTGATCTTGACATAAAATTGCTGACCTCCTGTAATCCTATCCTGCCCTGTTTTTATGATCCTATGATTAAATGTATAAAAAACCTCAGGAGCAAGAAGCTTAAATTTGGATGGCAGCAGGTTTTCTGATACTCAAATAACCTCAAAAGTAAGGTAGCAGACAACTTTCAAGGCTCACCCAACATTCCAGTATATGTAGCCTAGTACAAAATCAAGCTTTAGGTGAATGATTTAATGTTTCTGAGTAAAACTTAGGTTTGTCAAGTACTTCAGCATTTGCAGGAGGCAGAACATTGACACTAGTTTGGGCGTTGACTCTTAAATTCTGCTTAATTTGCACTTCAAACATAAAAGCTTGTTAACAACTTTGCCCCAGCTGTATAGCAATTGAAGGTTTTTGGGGAATATCCAGAGGCAGAACTTTAGGTACTCTAGCCTAATTTGTTTTAAGAAGGATTATGAGATGTATTAATCAAGCTGGAAATATGCTCTCAGTGCATTAAACATTTCTCTTTTATCAGAGGAACAATTGTACAAAGCTTTTTGAGGTAATATATAACAAGTAGAATTAAGTTACTAGATGAAATAGTTTGCTGACTGTTCAGTCTGTTATAAATTTATTTCAACTTGAAATATGAGGTCTTAATATAGAACTTTAAAGTCACAAACAAGTGCTTTTATGTTTAAGTTGGATCATCTTCAATAATAAATTTACCTTGGTTCAAATATTTTCCATTACATCTAGTGCTCTGAGTAAACAATATCTAACATTTATAAATCTGAAAAACAACACAAGCTGCAAATAGCATATTTGAACATGTAAACAAATTTGTTATGTCTGAACATATTCTTATGAAGTAAAAACTTAAAGGTGTTCATGTTAAGACTGACTGAGAAAAAACTTCCATGGAAAATATCAGAAAGATAGGCTGATAGGAATCTTCATCCTTTCTCCTAAATTGAAGTAGTATGAAAACATTGTCAGAAACATTGACTATGTTTGTGACATGTGGATATTAACTGACAAATGTCAACCTAAATCATTACATGGCTTCAGCACCTGCAGTCCTCTGATTTGTTTGAGATGAATGACATGCCTGTTGGAGGAATTTAAAAGACTAGATTGTTAGAGAAATTCTGTCATTGCAGGGCTTGTGTTTTTACAAAGTACTTCCCTTTCATTAAAAGAACACCTTTGTGAAGTCTTCTGCTATGTTATGAAACATTTTTTAATCATGTCACTGAATTAACTAATTTGCTCAGCATTCATGGTCTGGTAAAGTCATACCAGCACATAGTATTAGAATCATCATCACTGTTACCTTGGGCTGCCTGAGAAGTCACAGCTCTCATGTGTCAATTCACTCAATGCCTTATACTTCCAGCATGTGATTGGCTTGCACAAAAGTTCCTTCTCTTCCTCTTAGATTGTGACATGCTATCAGAACTTTTAAACTTCAAACTGGAAAGAAAAGCAACCTTGAGCACTGAAAACCAGTTAACCCTTTTCCTAGCCTGTAGGTTCTGTCCTATCTTCTCATCCCACTATGTTTTCTTTCTGCAGGAGTATAATTTCAAAGACAGGGTGAATTCATTTGCAAATGTCCTTGCAGGTAGGATGATTTTCCGGCAGGTAATACCCAAGGGCCAGGGTTCAGGGATATCAGGACATGAGCTTGCTCCCACTTCAGAAACCCATCTCAAGTTCAGTGTTTTGCTTAGCTTCCCTTAATTTGAGGGGCTCTGAAACATTAGTTACTGATATTCCTCCAGCTATTTCACGCTTCAATTATTATTATTATTTATTTTCAGCAGTGTTTATTCCAACAGGGCCACTACAAAAAACAGGTTAAATAGACTTCCCATGATAACTACAATGACTGGCATATAGCCAGGATAAATGGCATCTTTTGAATTTCAGTATAATTTCATGTGCATCTTCACTGCTGGGGCTGAACTACTAATTAAGCAATAATCCCACAGCACTGTCAGGTGTACAAGGGAGTAAGAACTTCTTGGGATCAACTTTATGTAAGCAGATATGCTTATTCGTAAATTATGCAATGTCTCTATTGAGGTTATCACAAATTCATTACAGGTTTTAATAAAGAATGTAATGAAGTAGACAGGAAAGGTTCCTTTAGGGCCTTTTCCTGAAGAACTTACTCACACTGGACTCCAATTTGAAACCAAAATTCCAGAACTTCTTACTGAATTCCACTTTCCACTATTGGTCTCTGTCCTGGTTTCAGCTGGGACAGAGTTAATTTTCTTCCTAGTAGCTGGTATGGTGCTGTGTTTTGGATTTAGTACTAGAAGAATGTTGATAACACACTGAAGTTTTTAGTTGCTGGGTAGCACTTAGACTGGCCAAGGACTTCTCAGCTCTCAGCTCTGCCAAGTGCACAAGAAGCTGTGAGGGGACACAGCCAGGACAGCTGACCGAAACTGATCAATGGGCTATTGCATACCATATGACGTCATGCTCAGTATATAAAGCTGGGGCAAGAAGAAGGAAGGGGGGGGACATTCAGAGTGATGACGTCTGTCTCCCCAAGTAACCATTATGCGTGATGGAGCCCTGCTTTCCTGGAGATGGCTGAACACCTGCCTGCCCATGGGAAGTGGTGATTGAATTCCTTGTTTTGCTTTGCTTGCGTGCGTGGCTCTTGCTTTACCTATTAAACTGTCTTTATCTCAACCCATGAGTTTTCTTACTTTTACTCTCCTGATTCTCTCCCCTATCCCATTGTGGGGGGAGTGACCGAGTGGCTGCGTGGTGCTTAGTTGTCAGCCGGGGTTAAACCACAACAGTCTCTATGCATTTCTCCTATATTCATACAGAAATCAGACACACTGTATGACAAAAAAGCAAGTGAGAATATTTTTAAAGGATCTCTTAGTTCCTTCAAGATGAGAAAGTTTTCATCTTGGGGTTTTGAATTTATTTGTTTCAATGATTCATGTCTAAAGGAGATGAGGCTTAATCCTTGTGTACTTTCATGATTAGTCATAGCGTTCAGGTTCTTAATGGAAAACATAAGAACACACAGGCTAACACACTGAAGAATGTTCTACATGGAACTGAAAGTAGGTATGTAGCTTTATGGTAAGTTTACCAGTAAAATGTGCATACTGTGTATTGAGAGGCAGAATGCAGTGTAGGATTCTGCAGGTTTGGACTAGGAATTAGTCACTTAAACACATGGGATTTCAGTTAGTATAAAATCAAGAAGTTTACAACAGTTTCCCACAAATGTTTGAGCCACGTATCTTCAGTATTTAGGAAGAAAAAATCAGAGGTATGAATATACCGAGTGAAAATGAGTGCTTTCTATCCAAAGTAATTATTCTATTCCTTTAAGTGAATTCACCTCTTCACTGGAATTTGATGTGCAAAAGAGAGGTTTTATGGCACACCTGTGAGACACTGTTCAATATGAAAGTAGCATGTATGTGAACATAGAAAGTGAAATGGACTCAAGACTTCTCAGGATCATAGAAAAAGTAGAATTTTGCCATTCCATTATGTTATTGTGTTTGGAACAGCAAACTAAAATTTGTCATCAGAATACTTTTTAGATTGTAGGGAAAGGGGAAGGAGAAAGCCTGTGATACTAAAAGTACTTTGGGGACTATGACTGGGGGGATGAACTTTCACTTATGCTTGCAAGAGTTTTCTTCCCTCCAAGAGTCTACTTTGCCTTGTAGCTTTCCATCTCCTCTCAAGCTCTTGTCTATCTTGTCCTCCATCTTTTGTTTACAACTGTTTTCATCTTCAGTTGTTTCATTTGAGTACTACTAACACTTCAGTTGGAGGGAGAACACATTAAATATTTCTAAAGAGCAGGATTATTGGGATTGTTGTCCCAGTAAGGCTGAAGGAGAGGTGAAACAGTGAATTTTTGTTTCTATGTTGAATTAGTTACTGTGAAAAAATGTAGTTACACCTTTTTTCACGCAATATATTTTCTAATAAAAGTGAAAAATATTGCTTGCAATTTTCATCATAATCACTGAGACCAAAAAAGGATTGTTTCTTGATCTAGAAAATTTCCAGGATCAAAGATTTCACCTAATCTGAAATTCAGAATTAAAAAAACATATTTATGACAAGTTCATTAGGCATTTCCATGGTTGAAACATAACCAACAGATGAGTCAGCTGTAATGGCCATTTGGAACAAAGAGGATAATTCTGAGATCTGCAGTTTATTTGTTTTGGTGAAAAAAAAACAACAGGGGTTTAATATATTTTAAGCACAAGCATACTTTTTCTTAGAACATCCAAAGATGCTGATTAAGATATTGCAATATATTTAATCATAACAGGACATAATACTTTTACTCTCTTTTAAATTATATTTTCTTATTATTAGAATAAAAAATATAAAGAAAATAATTAAATATTACTCTCATGATATATAGAGAGAAGAGCACAGGTGTAGTTACTATAGAGCAGTTAATATATTCCTTTGCATCTTTATTTTTTTTCTATAGAGAATGGATTACTGTGCATTAGGTTAAGACACCCTCAGACTTGAATGTCATTACTGTGATCCTCAAAACTTTGTTCGGTTTCCTTTAAAGTTGAGTCAGCTTTCAGCATAGAAATTCCACATCTGGGCAATCCCAGATAATTAGGAGTGTTGTCAGGGCCAAACTCAGCATTTATCTAGCAGGTAAGTCAAATCATAGAATCATAGTATTGTCTAGGTTGGAAAAGACCTTTAAGATCATCAAGTTCAACCGTTAACCTAACACTGCCATTCCACCACTAAACCATGTCCCTAAGCACCTCATCTACCCTTCTTTTAAATACCTCCAGGGATGAGGACTCCACCACCTCCGTGGGCAGCTCATTCCAGAGCCTGACAACCCTTTCATTAAAAAATTTTTTCCTAATTTCTAACGTAAACCTGCCCTGGTGCAACTTCAAACCATTCCTCCTCATCCTATCGTCCGTTACCAGGGAGAAGAGGCTGACCCCCACCTCACTATGTCTTCCTTTCAGGTAGTTGTAGAGGGCGATAAGGCCTCCCCTCAGCCTCCTCTTCTCCAGGCTAAACAACCCCAGTTCCCTCAGCTGCTCCTCATAAGACTTGTGCTCCAGACCCCTCACCAACTTTGTTGGTGAGGTCTCTGGACATGTTCCAGAAACGCAACATCTTTCTTATAGTGAGGGGCCCAAAACTGAACACAGTGTTCAAGGTGCAGCCTCACAAGTGTGGTGTACAGGGGCACGATCACTTCCTTACTCCTGATGGCTATGTTATTCCTAATACAAGCCAGGATACTATTGGCCTTCTTGGTCACATGGACACACTGTTGGCTCATATTCAGCCGGCTGTCAACCAGTATCCCCAGGTACTTTTCCACCAGGCAGCTTCCCAGACACTCTTCCCCAAGCCTGTAGTGCTGCATGGGGTTGTTGTGATGCAAGTGCAGGACCCAGCACTTGGTCTTGTTGAATGCGTTCAAACCTCATCCAGGTCATTGATAAATATATTAAACAAGACTGGCCCTAGAACTGAGCCCTGGGGGACACTGCTTGTGACCGACCGCCAACTGGATTGAACTCCGTTCACCACAGTTCTCTGGGCTCAACCATCCAGCCAGTTTTTTACCCAGTTTAAGCCATGAATCGCCTGCTTCTCTAGCAGAATGCTGTGGGAGGCTGTGTCGAAAGCTTTACTGAAGTCCAGGTAGACAACATTCACAGCCTTTTCCTTATCTACCAGGTGGGTCACCTGGTCATAGAAGGAAATCAGGTTGGTTAGGCAAGACCTGCCTTTCATGAACGCATGCTGGCTGGGCCTGATCCCCTGATTATCCTCCATGTGCCTGGTGAGCACACTCAAGATGAACCTCTCCATAATCAGGTCAGGCTGACAGGTCTGTAGTTCCCCAGATCCTCCTGCTGGCCCTTCTTGAAGATAGACATCACATTTGCCAACCTCCAGTCATCTGTAACCTCCCCTGTTATCCAGGACTGCTGATAAATGATGGAGAGTGACTTGGCAAGCTCCTCTACCACCTCCTTCAGCACTCTTGCATGGATCCCATCTGGCCCTATAGACTTGTGGATGTCCAGGTGGCATAGTAGGTCAAAAACTGCTTCTTCCTGGATCATGTGGGCTTTATTCCACTCACCGTCCCCAGACCGATGCCCAGCCCGTCCCGAGCAGTGATCACTGTCCCCGAGCCACGATCACTCTGCCAGAGCTGCCATCACTCTGCCCACGACCAACCAACTAAACCCCCTCCAAGCATGATGTTATACGGTATAGCTCTTTGGTCAGTCTGGGTTAGCTGTCCTAGCTGTGCTCCCTCCCAGCTTATTATGCCCCTGGCCAAGCAGAAGCTGAAAAAGTCCTTGAGTAGTCTGAGCACTACTTGGCAACAACTGAAAACATCAGTGTGTTATCAGCATTCTTGTAGTACTAAATCCAAAACACAGCACTATGCTAGCTACTATGAAGAAAATTAACTCTATCCCAGCTGAAACCAGGACATAGGGAAACTATTAATCCCTATCCTGAAATTACTGTTTGAGAGGAATTTAAAGTTGCTATATATCCAACCTTAAGAGCTTTGTCTACATCAACATTTTTTCAATGAGACCTGTCTCAAGCTTTAGATGTTTCAATAAAAAGATAAACCAGTAGGAGTTTTCTTATAATTCTGGTAGTGACAAGCACAAAAATTTGGATTAATCTGTGATGCACTTCTATGTATTTTGCAGAATGCTAGTCATTGTATCACATACAGTTTTAAACCTGAAGTTTTACAGTCAACTGAAAATCTATAGTCTCTACGTCAAAACAATGTCAGAAGAAAAAAGTAGTCACTCTAGAGAGGCACTTAATTTCTTCTTAGTCATTAGAATTCCCAAAGCATACAGAAAGAAATTTGCTTTATCAATTTTCAGTAATTTGGCATTCAGAAAGTTTAAAGTGTATGTTTTACAAATGTGCATGAGACTTGTTGTGGTTTAACCCGGCTGGCAACTAAGCACCATGCAGCTGCTCGCTCTCTCCCCCCTCCCTCAGTGGGATGGGGGAGAGAGTTGGGAAGAAAATAAAAGGTTAGAGCCGAGGGCTGAGATAAAGAAAGTTTAATAAGAGAAAATAATAATAATAGTAATAATGAGAATGATAACAGAATATACAGAATATACAAAATGAATGATGCACAATGCAATTCCTCACCACCCGCCACACACACACACACACACACACACACGAAGATAATAGACTTTTAACATAGGATTCCCAGGCATTCAAATTGTACAATTATCACTCCAGTTAACATCCATCCAGCAGTTGCAAATATGAAACCCAAGTGCAATTGCGAGGGGGCCCGCTTACCCTTCTCCTGCTTCGTATATACCAGTCATCAGCAGGTCCATCGTGGTCAGCAAATCCCCTTGTCATGAAACTCAAGCGCAATTGCTCCCTCCCAGCTTATTATGCCCCTGGCCGAGCAGGAGAAGCTCAAAAAGTCCTTGAGTAGTCTGAGCACTACTTGGCAACAACTGAAAACATCAGTGTGTTATCAACATTCTTCTGGTACTAAATCCAAAACACAGCACTATGCTAGCTACTATGAAGAAAAATTAACTCTATCCTATCTGAAACCAGGACAGAGTTGAATGAGATGTGGTAGAAAAAGACTGTAGTTTAATATGGCATTGTTGACACATAGGGACTTCTACTCATGAAAATTCTGTTTTGCTTTGGTAAGAGTCACAGGTCTGGCACTTACTAGTTGGTGGTTGTCCCCTCATGCTACGTAGTACTATTTTTCCTGTTCTTGTGTATTGGGGTTGTAGTATTGGTGCTGGCATGTGTATCACTGCTTTCATCTATGATTAGCTCAAGAGAAAAATAATTCAGATGTTACTGAAGTGAGCCTCAACAAAACTCCAGTGGCATAGGATCCCACAGTCAGCAGTGTAAAAGCTACTCTTGGTCAATAACAAATACTTTTATGAATAAAATTTTGCCCTAACTTGTTGTAATATTTAACAATACCAACGACTTTAGGTCAAATTCTGTCACCCTATTCTGTTTTCTTACAGCCTTTCTCACATACATTTTAATTTTAATCAATGCATTCCACTTCACAGGTTGAACAACCAATTTGCGAGTGTTTTCTGATGATTTATCTATAAAGAAAAGCCAAATACAACTGGAATTTGAAATAAACAACCCTGTAGCTAGTGAACAACTTGCATCTCTAACAGTCGTTGGTAGATAAGTCCTTCATAGCTTGAAAGAATAAATTGTTATAAAAAGCTCTTTAAAAGTTTACTTTTGCCATTGATTGACAGGCACACAGCACCTCTAATCTTGCAAATTTATCTTAAATGGCTGCAAAATACAAAGAGAAAATTGATTGAAAAAGAGTCTTAAAACTGTCATTCAAAATACGGCCAGGGAAACTTGGAAGGGACCAAACCAAAACAGAACGAAACAAAACACAGAGGCAGGGAGTAAAATGCAGAAGTACTTTCCTGCTTTGCAAATATGTCTGTGGAAACAGGTCACATGGTATTGAGCTAGAAACAATACTGATTGCTTCAGCTGTGGTTCCATTTTTTTAATATAGCTTTGTAAAAGTGCCAAAAATTTGGCTGGACATCTCCAGAAATGGCAGAAACAGTGTGAAAGAAATTAAAGGAGGGAAAAAAGGAAGACAAAACAATGAAATCTGATTATATCTTCTTGCACTGGAGCTAGGTTAAACCCAGATTTTGGTTTTGTGATGCTGCCAAATTCTGAAAATGACCAGTTAAACATGATTTCCTGCTGGACTTAATGTTGCTTTGTTTCTAGGGAATACTGGGCAATTACACCCTTTTGAGAAACTCTCCTAGAAATATGTCCAGTTTGGAAAATTCATACTCTGATGTTGTTCTGCTGTTATGCCAGAGTTGTAACACTGAATTTAAAAAGAAAGAGAGAAACAAGGGGCAGAAACAGCTGAGACAGGTTCCATGACTACTGAAAGAAACAAAAATAGCCTTAGAAGTGGAATGAGGGCTCTGAGGAGTTAGAATCACTACTTCATGTTAAGAATTGTTAAAGCATGACCAGGAAAGACATCATAGCTATGACTGTCTCTTCATGATCCCGGGTCTGTTGAAAAGATACTAAACTCTTTTATAATGTTTGTTTTTCTTCCTTGGAAGAGATAATACTTTATTCAGCTTTCTTTTACACTTTGTCAGGGGAGGCCAAATAGGCTGAGATAATTGTTTAATCTAAAATTTTAACTTCAGGATATTGTGTAACTGTGGTCCCAGTCACAATTTTTTGCCAGAATTCATTTGAAATGATGTCATATCATCAAAGAAGAAGAGCATCAGGCATCTCCTTCCGACCACATGGAACATTTCTTTGCTTTGTGGAAAATAAGGGTATACAATATTTCTCTAGCCATAATCAAACTCTAAATGTTAGGCATAAAAGAAAGAAAAAAAATCATTAGACAACAAATATAAACATAGTTTTAGCTGCAGATGATGCCAAATATGTTTCATTATTACAACTATAATACCATTAAAGAAAGGAAGAAATTTATCTTTAAGCAGTACACAACACCACTAATTAGAATGACAAAAATAATGTCTTCTGAACAGAAGTCGGTGGGTTTTCTCAGGATAAGAAAATGAAGAAATAATGGCTATACAGTTTTAGCAAATCCTGTTTCTAATCAAGAGAAAACAAACACTAGGCTCAGGATAGCAATTTGACCCATACTCGGTGGTTCCTTATTGTTAAAATACTGGGCTAAATTCACTGGTCAAGAATATGGTCACAAAAGTAATAACCTTGTCTTCACACTTGCTTATCAGAATTTCACATATGTTTTGTTTGCACATCTTACAGTGACATTTAGCTAGGAATACTTATGCTTCTATCTTGTGATGATAGATAATGCAGATTAATCTAGGTGCTGGAGACTTTAGCACTTTTGGACCACTGAAAAGAGATGACAACAGGGAAAACAAAACAAAACAAAACAAAACCCACCAAAGAGCAGTGGATTGGCTTGAGCCTGCTCCTACAGTAATGGAAACATGTCATACTATTGAAGTTCCTGGGATCTCACTTTTATAGTATTATATTAACTATATGGGTAGTGTGGTTGCGAGAAGAGTAGTTCTCTAGCTAGTTTGAAAACGCAAAAAATAATTTCTGTTTCATGTTAAGATCTTTTTGAGAAAATATTGAAAATAAGGTATCCCCTATGCAGAGATATGCACATTATCAGTTCTACGTTGTTTGTTGGCCAACCCCAAGAAAACACAGCTGTCCCAAAAAGACAGAGTGTCAACAGGCAAAATCAGTAAAAGTCAGCCCAGAATACCCTATCTCCTTTCTCCTCTGCCATGTATTCTAAAACCTGCAGTAAAAACTTTGAGTTACATACATTGATTTTAACAGATATTTCCTAATCAGTCTCAGGGACTCTTTGTTTCTATCACGGACAGTTTAACTCACCTTCCTTCTTTTACTGGTAGCCCAGGAACCTACTGTAGGACTAGGGTTTAGCAACTGGAAGGTATAAAACATAAATCCTCTTTCATCTCTAGAATGGAGAGAATAGAAATCTCTTAAATTTACTAATAGTTTAAATAATTTAGATATTTATAACAACTGTTTTAGAATTTTGAAGGTTTTCAATAATCTTTGCTTTGATTATATTTACATTCTGTGCAATTATTATTTTCCTAATGTGTGGAGGTGTGTTGGTTTGGCTAGAGCTGCATAAAAAGCTCAGTCATCTGAGCTTTGACTATGAATTTATTATCTGCCTTGTTCCTTTTGACACCTCTGTTTTTTATAGTCCAGCGATAGAGGAAAATACTGCTGCAATAAAAAAAACCCATCACTTCCAACTGTATTTAAAGCTCATAGTCAAACTTTATGTGAGAAACAGCATGATAACTGTGGAAATCTAGGCACAATATACAAGGGGGTTTTGATTTGTCTTTTGGCCGTCTTTCATTTACTGCTACACAGTGGCCCATTTTCACGACAACTGAACACCTGTAACACTTCATTTAGCTTCTGACATGGTGGCTGGATCATGTGCTTGAGCATTGAAAGCATATTTGAATTGCAGTGGGCTGAGGTATGCCTAAACCTACTGAAGCTGGCTATCTGGTAGGATATTATATAAAAAGAAAATGCCTTGTGTTTTTAAATGAAAGGGGCCTAGACTCCTGTGCTATTTCTTGGTTTGCTTTTGACATTTCAGTGAAGTCTGTATATGCAGACTGTGTTTGGAGCATTATTTGTCAATTGTGTCACTCAGGATATTAAGATCTTGTCAGCATATCTTATAATTCTGGTGGGTCTTATCTGGAGAGTAAATAACCTGACTGGGCAGATCAGTATTATATCTGTTGCTACAAAAGCTCTGGTGGAAAATTTCAGATCTAAAAAGGAAGAACCTACTGAATTTAGGTAGCCATTCAGCAGGTGTTTTTCCAATCACAAAAGCTGAACTGAAGTGGTTAAATATAACCAAGTTTTTTCTTTCAGTCTGGCCTAAATATTTTTAGTGTAAAGACACTGTGGGGTTCTATTTTGGTCCCTCTGCATCCCTACTGTAGCAAACAGAAATGAACAGTGTAAAACATCATCAACAACCCATTAAGACTGGATTATCATAACATCTGAGCATTACACGTACTTTAATTAATGTATCACCCATTTTCAGCACTACTGGGAATTTTCTGAAGGTACAGTCAGGGTTTCTATGTGTAACAACAAATTAAGAGCTTAGTACATGATACCTTGATTCTATTTTTAATGAGAAATTTAAGAGGGAGCTAAGTGATATCTCAGATGTCAAATGCAGCTATAGTAACTAAACAATTAAAACAATGCATAATTATTGCAAACAGTTGTCACAGACACGGACACAGGCACAGAATGGCAAGGGTTGGAAGGGACCTTGGGGTCATTGAACTGAACTCCATGAAGCAGCCTTGCTCTATGTCACCTGAAGTTCTACATTTTGAATGCTGTTTTTTAGCTGCTGTTGTGAGGTTGCATAGTTGGAAAAATAATTATATTCACCTGAGTTATCATTCATTTCTTTAAAGGTGCCCTGTAATTAAATAATTGCCTCTAAAGGTTTCCATGGCTATTTTTGAAGTTACTTATTTTTAGCTTTGGCAGTAGAGTTCATTAGCATAATCTGAGCACTTCCCCTGCTTTAATTAATTCATCATTATGACATGTCTATGAGGTAATGTCCTTGCTTGACTCACCATGAGGATAAGGCCAAATTTGCAGCACTTACTTATTGTGACTAATGTCAAACAGCTAGAAAAAATGTTGGGACTGATAAAGTCAATAATTTTGAACAACTGGAAACTGAAATCTGACAAGTATTTCAACTTACTGACATTAATAGTCTCTGTAGCTAAAATATCTTAGGTAATTTTTTGTTTTGGGTTTTTTGGTTTTCTTTTTTTCAATTATTCTGTAAACCTTATGCTTTTCAGGAGTCAGCCAGTGTAATCTTTTTACACTCATGGGGTAGAGAAAAGTTTTATCCTGTTTAAGAGATAGTTTTTTTACTATTTTATTAACGCTATAACCCATATTACTTAAAATTAGAAGTATTAAAAATAGTATAAGGTAAATAATATTATTTCCTATGCATCCTATATGTCACATTATGGTTTTGACCTTGGATAAGGAGAAGTAATTTTGAAAACTGTTATAAGCCACTGATACGCAATTTTATAATCTTTCTTATCATATTATGCAGTTATGTTTCTAGTATGGAACAGTTTTCCATACAAATATAGTTAAATCCTTAAAAAAATAGCAGAGTTCTTGTTTTCCTGTATGGTAATTTTGATTTATAGTCAGTAGGATTGTTAATTTTCATTAATACCAATTACAACTGAAAAGTTAACATATTCAGCAAATCTTAAATAGCATTAATCATTAATTCAACCCACTCACTAAGTGTTGACTAATCAAATCACATCTTTCTAAAGGCATTGTACGAACTTGGTCATGAAAAAAATTTTATAGACTTTCAAGACCTAACACTTTTGAAATATGAAGCCTGACGAATCTTGCAATTTGGCTCTGTTAGTGAAATCTGTTTCTACTCAAAGTTAAAGAGTCATTGTCAGTACTATGATATCTGACAAATGAAAGCAGAATAATATCTCTTAGGCGCCAATCACCACCAGCAGAACCACACAACTGGGTTACTATGTTGGCTACTTTTCTCTCTTATCTGCTTTTAGAGAACAGGTTATTGAAACTGCAGTACAGCACCAGTCACAAAACTTGTCTAAGTTGTCTTAGATTTTATGAAAAATTCTGGGAATGGCCTGAGGTTTTTGTCAGACAATCATTAAATCCTATACCAACTGATAATTACCAGTATTTTAGAGGCTTTGAATAATCATAATTTTATTTACAAAGTTGCTCTCCTTAGAAAAAAAATAGTTTGTAATTTAGGTAGAGGGGTTAAGACAGCATAACTAGCAGAAGGTCCCTCTTGACAGAAACTTCTCTAGTTAATTTTTTGTGTGTACTAAGCAATATATATATAATGAATAATACATATATTACTTATATGTGAAATTTCATGATAATGAAATGCAGGTTTATATAGGTAATTTCATTCTTATAAAGTTAGAAATATTTAAGTACTTAGGAATTATGCAGAAAAATAGATTAGGTTCTTAATTTTGAGGTTTTTTAATTTTTTAAAAAAATATTTTGTGGGGATGTTGGTTTTCTTTGTTTTTAAGATTAATTTATTACTCAAAACAGTTCTCTGAAGAATCTAACAAGATGTCAACTAACCTGCATAATTGTGTCCCTGTCCACCAGCACTGTTATGTTAGGGCAGGCTGAAAAATATCTACTGCAAATACAAATGACTTAAACACTCACTTAGCCAGAAAGGCAGGGCAAGAATGTGTCTGTGTTTATGAGACTCCATGTGCATTTACAATTTTGGATTAAACAAACATTAGATAAAATACATGAAGAGCACAAGATGCTCAGGTCTCAGCTATTATGGGTGTGTGCCCCAAGTACTAGTTTGCCAGGATGATACTCTCATTGAGTGAATCTTGAATTTTATTATGCATAGTAACACAGGTAGAGGAAGTATGGAGAAGACTGCTATTTGGAATAGCCTGCCTCTCTTTTCTCTCAGCTGATGCTGGATTTCTCCTTTCCAGAAGGCAGAATGTGTCCAGAGCCATTTTCCTCAAAATACAGTTAGCAGCAGAAAACAAGTCATCATTCTTTTTAGAATTTTTCAATGACATACAGGTCCTCTAAACTGGGGAGCCTGAAAAACTAATAAAAATATGTCACAGCTTCTACAGGAGAATGGAAAACCTGTTATCCAAATACGTTGGAGTGTGGCAGATGAGGGTTCAAGTCCCTTGTTCCTGAGATGGACCTTGAATGTCAGTCTTCTGCTTCCTGAAGGATAAGCTATTATGCAAAAAAAAATGGACATCACTTTGAGTCAAGCTGTTAAACACCTAGAAGCATAGCTGTTAGACATCCCAGATATCTCAAACAGGAGGTTAAGCAGAAGTCTTAAAACTCATTTGCCAGCATTTTGCTGAAATGGCAGTCCATGCCTAAATCCTTTCTTGGGTAGATACAGCCTCTTTCCACAGAAAAATACCAAAAAGTCTAATAGTCATCCTCATCTTCTTTGGGAAACTTAAGGTTATTAGTTCAGTTCGTGACATGACATGACATGACATAGCATAGTACAAAAATATTTACACTTCTAAGACAGGAGCCTATCCTTTCTTGGCTAGATGAATGGTTATATGCTATGTACTTAGTGTTTATGATCATGTTGATCTTATGCTATTAAAAGTCTTACAGAAGTCACTGTCATTTCAGTCCAAGGTTACATCAGCATTTCAGCAGTGTATCTCTTGATCTAATGCACCATCTGGGGAGAAATGTACTAATCTTTTTTCTCTGTGTTCTAGTTATTGTGCCCTAGATCACCTAACACATTTTTGCCTTGTCTCTAAACATATGATTTCAAAGGCACTTTTGATCTTGGTTGGACGCTAGTTAGCCCACAGGGGCAAAATGCCAGAAAACCCAGTCTGTAGATCAATTATTCTGTGATAGAGTATTAGCTGGCATCAAATGCAATGTTTGAAGATATGAAATTGACATTCCGTTTTTCATATTTTTAGCCTCTCAAAAGTTTTCCTTCTTTACATCAGACAGGAATAACTGATGTGTAGTTAAATAGGTAGTGAACCATAGGCATTTATTACCCATTGCTGCTCTATTTAGGTACTTCTAGCATGAATGTTCCGTTAATAAACAGACAGCTGTAATGCGGTTTAAGCTTGTGAGGAACAGATAAACAAGAAAAAAAGAATAATGACTTAAAGATGTCTATTTTAGTTGTATGTTCCAGAAGTACATTATTGTCTACAATCTTCACTTTGCACACTGAATCCTAGCAAAGTGTTTAAGGACATGGCATACATCTGAACAGTCTTTATTAGATGTGATATTAGACTTCATTCATCTCACCACACTATTAGGTTTGAGTCTAAGTTGTTCACACTGCCTGTACTGCCAGGATTGAGTCTGAGTCAGTCCCATCCTGTTCATTCATCTTTTCCTTTTGTTTTTAAAGGAGTCAATCTCAAAGTTTTCAGGAAACTATATGAGTAAGTGTTTTATACAAGTAACAGAAGGAAGACTAAGATTAGGAACTTCAAAGTCCCTAGGTCTTCCTAAAGACACCGTGCAACAACTCTTTTATGTGGCTGTCATAACTTTGAGAGACCAAAATTCTTTTACTGATTCTTTTTTTTCCCAAAAAACACTGGAAGTAAAGATAGATCTCATTAAAACTCGATTTGCAAATTATAAGAGCATTAATGGGAAAATCGTGCCAAGTTTATTTCTTCTAGCAACATCAGCTCAGTAAGAACATGTGTCAATGACTGCTTTAGCTAACAATCAAACCTTGTAAAAATTACTAAAAAAAAAAGGCCAGAAAATAGCAAAAGACCAAATTTTTAGAATTTATATTGTTTGATACGGAGACATCAAGCAGTTCATACTGAGATAAGCAGGTTTCAGGTCCATTATTACATTTTTCCAACCAAGCCAGGTAGATTTTCTCAGAAAATGTATTACAGAAAGGATGATAATAGAATGGAAGGACCTGGAATAAATTAATACACTTTTTCATACCAAGCGTGTAAAATACAAATCATAGAACCATAGAATGGTTTGGGTTGGAAGGGACCTTGAAGATCATCTAGTCCCAACCCCCCTGCCATGGGCAGGGCCACCTTCCACTACCCCAGGTAAGCCCCATCTAACTTGACCTTGAACACTTCCAGGGAGGGGGCATCCACAGGTTCTCTGGGAAACTTGTTCCTGTGCCTCGCCACCCTCATAGTGAAGAATTTCTTCCTTATATCTAATCTAAATCTACCCTCTTGCAGTTTAAAGCCTTTACCCCTTGTCCTATCACTTCATGCCCTTGTAAAAAGTCCCTCTCCAGCTTTCCTGTAGGCCCACTTCTGGTACTGGAAGGTTGTTAAAAGGTCTCCCCAGAGCTTTCTCTTCTCCAGGCTGAACAACCCCAGTTCTCTCTGCTTGTCTTTGTAGGAGAGGTGCTCCAGCCCTCTGGCTGTGTTCGTGACCCTCCTCTGGACTCACTCCAACAGGTCCATGTCCTTCTTATGCTGGGGGCTCCAGAGCTGAATCCTGTACTCCAGGTGGGGTCTCACCAGTGTGGAGTAGAGGTGAAGAATCACCTCCCTCAACCTGCTAGCCATGCTTCTTTTGCTGCATCCCAGGATGTAGTTGGCTTTCTGGGCTGCAAGCGCACATTGTCAACTCATGTTGAGCTTCTCATAAACCAGGAACCCCAAGTCCTTCTCCACAAGGCTGGTCTCAATCCATTCTTTGCCCAGCCTGTATTTGTGCTTGGGATTGCCCTGACCCAGGTGCAGGATCTTGCACTTGGCCTTGTTGAACTTCATAAGGTTCACATAAGCCCACCTCTCAAACCTGTGAAGGTCCTTCTGGATGGCATCCCTTTCCTCCAGCATGTCAACCTCACCACACAACTTGGGTTTTTTGCAAACTTGCTGCAGGTGCACTAGATCCCACTGTCTATGCCATTGACAAAGATGTTAAACAGTGCTGGTCCCAGTACCAACCCATGAGGAATGCCATTCATCACTGGTCTGCACTTGGACATTGAGCTGTTGACCACAACTCTTTGAGTGTGACCATCCAGCCAATTCCTTATTCAAGTGGTCCACCTGTCAAATCCATGTGTCTCCAATTTAGAGACAAACATGTGTGGGACAGTGTCAAATGCTTTTCACAAGTGCAGGTAGATGGCATCAGTTGCTCTTCCCTTATTCACCAATACTGTAACCCCATCAGAGAAGGCCACTAAATTTGTCAGGCATGATTTGCCCTTAGTGAAGCTATATTTGCTGTCACCAATCACCTCCTTATTTTCCATGTGCCTTAGCATATTTTGCAGGAGGATCTGCTCCATGATCTTGCCAGGCAGAGAGGTGAGACTGACTGGCCTGTAGTTCTTCAGGTCTATCTTTTTTCCCTTTTTAAAAATGGGGGTTATGTTTCCCCTTTTCCAGTCAGTGAGAAATTCACTGGACAGTCACAACTTCTCAAATATGATGGATAGTGGCTTAGCAACTTCATCTACCAGTTCCCTCAGGACCCAGAGATGCATCTCATTAGGTCCCATGGACTTGTGTACCTTCAGGTTCCTTAGATGGTTTTGAACCTGGTCTTCTCCTGCAGTGGGCAGTTCTTCATTTTCCCAGTCCCTGCCTTTGACTTCTGTGACTTGGGTGCTATGGTGAGAGCACTTGCTGGTGAAGACTGCTGTAAAAAAGTCATTGAGTACTTCAATCTTCTCCGTATCCCAGGTAACTAGGTCTCCCATTTCCCTCTGGAGAGGGCCCACATTTTCCCTAGTCTTCCTTTTGTCCCCATCATACCTATAGAAGCTTTTCTTGTTGCCCTTGATGTCCCTGACCAGATTTAATTCTACCAGGGCTTTAGCTTTCCTAACCTGATCCCTGGCTGCTTGGACAATTTCTCTGTATGCCTCCCAGGCTACCTGTCCTTGTTTCCACGTTTTGTAGGCTTCCTTTTTGTGTCTGAGTTTGTCCAGGACCTCCTTGTTCATACACAGAGACCTCCTGATGTTTTTGCCTGACTTCCCCCTTGTTGGGATGCATCACTCCTGAGATTGGAGGAGGTGATCCATGAATATTAACCAGCTTTCTTGGGCCCCTCTTCCCTCTGGGGCTTTATCCCACGGTACTCTACCAAGCAGATCCCTGAAGAGGCCAAAGTCTGCTCTCCTGAAGTCCAAGGTAGTGAGCTTGCTGTGAGCCCTCCTCATGCCCTAAGCATCTTGAATTCCACCATTTCATGGTCACTGCAGCCAAGGCTGCCCTTGAGCTTCACATTCCCCACCAGCCCCTCCTTGTTGTTGAGAACAATGTCCACTATACCACCTCTCCTCATTGGCTCCTCTATCACTCAGGGTAATCTGTGGCTTGTGTTTCTTACATAATCATTTAAAATATACTTGATTGTTTACCCTCATTCTTGCTCTTTGATTTTGTTTTTGGCGTTTGCGTTTTAGTTTTCTTTTCTGAATATTTTTAGAAATAGGTGAAATTGTCATCTGCAAATCACAGACAGTTGGCCAACAGAATCCCTCAGTTTTGTGATAGATATTTATCCTTGCACCAATATTGCTAAAAGAAGAAAGAAAGAAAAAAAAAGAATAAAACCATTAATTGCACCCATGATCAGTGAAAACAGTTACAGCTGTTTCTGATGGGCTTCTGGTTTAGGTCTGATACATGTGAGGTCAGAGGTTTCAGCATTTCTAATAGGTTCATATGTCGATAGCACTGGGAGTGGGTAGATTGATCTTTTCAATTGTTGATTGAATTGCTCACTCCTTATTGTATATCTATTCAGAAAAGTCACTAACTTTCAGTTCAGCTTAGTCAAATATATTTCCTTTCAATACAGTTATGAAAAAGCCAAATAGAACTCGTGTTAGTCATCTTTCCAGCTCACATATCTCAGTTCCTGAAATATGGCATTCAAACTATTTACTAAGTCCCTGTCCGTATCAAAATGCACAGTTTGTTGTTTTCTTAAAGAAAACAGTAAAAGATAAACTGACTTCAGTTTACACCCTGTACAGTGACCTGCAAGTTCCACAAGCAAATTACTTAATAAATGCATTACCAATAGGGTCAAGATTTAAAGAAGAATTAATGGTGATGTCTAGGCTTTCAGAAATACCTTTTGCCCCATCACATAACTTTGCTATATTTTATTTCCCTAGACAAAAGGGTAGATATGTTTGAAAAATAACATTTCTAATATGTACTCAGATAAAATAATGTTAATTTCACTGCTTTCATAATATTATACCTGATTTACAGTAGCGACTGGAAAGAGAATCAGGTCTTTCATATTGCTTTAACATCAGAGACATTTTCTTTCTGTTCCTCATGTTATATTTTTACACTTTCTCATGCTGCTGTCTTTTTCAGTGTCTTATTCTATAAGCTGCTTCTCACAGCATGTTGCTGAGCTGGAAAAAGATATTTTCATCACCATGTCTACATCTAATGTCCTAAAGTGATAGGACATTGAAAGGAAAGTAGTGAGATAATTGCTCTGACCTATTTACTGCAGCCTCCTGTCACTGTTATACGCCTGCATCAGTGTTGTCAGCAGCTTGAAACAAGGAAATAGAAATGGACTCATTACATTAAGAAGACTCAAAAAAATGGAAAAAAAAAGTTTGCATTCATTGAAATATGGGAATTAGTAATGGTATAACAGTTGAAGTAGTGAAGCCTATATATTCACACAGAAACAAGCATCTATGATTTAACTATAGGTTGTTAAGTTTCTGACATCTTATTAGATAGATTACTCTTTTCTTTAATGTGTACATGTCACAGTGGGGATATAATGTAGCTTAAAATCCTCAGTACTGATTCTTTTGTTGGCTAAACAATACTACCTGAAAAGGGTCTAATGTAATGAACAGGGGATAAAAACTTACAAGTAATCAGTGCCATTGGGCAGACATTCTCCAAAAATTTTTTTCTAATATTGTTATATTTTATATATATATGGCAGTGCTTTCATGTTCATGCCCCTTTAACTAGAGCTAACTGTTGTTGTAGTGTAGTGTAGTGTAGCAATGCCTGAAAGCTTAGTGCCATATAAACAAACAGCAAATGATTTTTCTTACTATAAGAGCTTATAATCAAGAAAGAAATGAGCAAAATGAAAATACCTCTTATTTTCTAGGTTACAATGTAATGTACATTATTATTTATTCCATGGCAGTGCATGCCTTCAGTTACATTTGACTGGAGAGTTAAGAAAGGGCATAGGCCTTATAGAGAACTTAGCAATGAGCAGGGCTTGCCATGAGTGAAAATCAATATAAATACAGTATGAAACAATACACGCATTGATACGTTGCAGAGGTCAGCTGTAGACTGGCAAATCAAACACGAAACAGGATGAGCAGTTTCTCCAACATTTATCTATAACAAGAGTGATGAAATTGTTTTCTGAGCAGTGAAAATAGTGCAGCTTGATTTCCCATAGCTTTCTGTACTATGGTCCAATTACAGAACAAATTCAGCTCCCCTGACGTAAGTCCTGTATCTATATTTTCCCCCTCAGTATTCCCTTGCACACTCTGTTCTCAGGATTCCTCAGACTCCCTCATTCACCCATTAACTACCAGTTACATAAAAACCAGTGTGTGTTGATCCATTTGTTATTTCTTGGCTGGTAACAGGCCAAACAGAACAGAAAATTAATGAGCTTAAGCCTTTCTCAGACTATAAGTATATGGGCCAGCCTTTCCTTTCCAGGCACCTGACTGATGAAACGGAAGAGACATTGTCTTTGAGAGTTCCACTCTTCTCAAATCTGGCAGAAATTGATCAATAATTTTAAAAAATATTGAGAAACAGATGACAGACAGTTGGACAGATAGTTAACGCATGTAAACTTCATTTCATTAAGGAATTTGCTAAAAATGAATTTATCGTAGTGGGTTTTAAGGAAGACAGTAAATACAGTATAAATATAGTGTAAGGCAAACTAAAACCTGATAATTGCCTATATATTAATATATATAATCTTTTTTCTCTTCCTGTGTAAAGAAATTATGATTTTAAACACTGCTGTTTCTATATTTGTTTTTAAAAAAAGTCCTCCAAAAATCGGTACAATTATGAACAACCCTGAATATTAGAAACAGCTAGATGTAAAGTAGTAACAATTGGGAGATTTGGGGAAAGTTTGAATTAAGAATTCTAAGAAAAGTACAATTCTGAAGTCTGTTCTTTTGTTAATAGTAAAAAAAGGGAATGAAGGGAAAAAAAGGAAAAAATAACAAACTGGGAAAAAATCCAAATCGGAGACTACAAACAGATTAAGGTTTCCTTTTAAAGAAACACTAATTAGGAAACCAGTCTGGACTGTTCAGACCTCCTCTGACCACTAGTGGTTAAACGTCCACCTCTCGATGGTGCATAGAGAGACTGTAACAATTTTTTCTTATCATCAGCCTTGGTTTCCTGTCTTGTAATAAGATGATCTGTGCTCTGAATGTGATTATCTCTATCCACTGATGGAAGAGAGCACTACTTCCACCACTGATACCATTTTAGACAGCTAAATGAGGCTGCATAAATTCCATTCTACTTTTAGCAATTAGTGAATTAAATAGCATCTGAGGGCCATAATGTTAAGATTACTAGTATCTCAAAATACCATGAGTAAGTAACAGTTATTAAATAATGACAGGAATTCTTTAGCTGTACAAAATTTACATAATGTGGTAAAATGGATTGGGGGGTATGTAATTTTGCTGTATTAATATACTATTTTATACATCTAAGAACATCACTCGCAATATGTCATAAATGGAAAGTACTGAATCCAAGTACAGCAATTGGAATTATGCTAGATAATAACAGATCATAATGTGATACTGTAAGTAAAACAGCAAAGAAGATCCTTGGATTACAAATGCAAGACTGTCAGGTAGTTGTAGGGAGAGGATAAATTATCTACACATATTCTTATGGAGATTAGTACCCTATTACTGATAACATTTCTGGAGTACCTGTGTTCATTCAATGACGCATTTGTTTTTTCAACATGTCAAATGCCCCAATACCAATGCCACACATAGAATCAACTAATAAACTACCTTTTTTGGGAGGTGTTTTTTAAAATAGCAATAATCACAGAAGACACAAGTGGGTCTGATCAGATTAAAATAATAATAATGACCACTGAGAGTAATACAGTAAGCATCACTTTAAACTAAAATTTACCATCACTTCTCTGCAAGCAGATAAGTTGTCTTGCATGCATATTTTGATAATGTAAGACAGGATTAAACATTAACAAGTACTAATGTTGAAGGATGTTACAGTCAAAGGAGAATACAGCCACATAATCACCTGTGGGCATTTATGTAATATCTTGTTTTAGTCTCAGATGACTCTTAAAGGCATTTAAGGATGCACTTACAGAATCTTTTCTGGAGGGCTGCCCAAAAAATGAGAAGCAAGAGAGGACTGCAGAAACTTTAAAGAAATGTAAAGAACTGGTGAGCCATTGTAGTTCCCTGTCTTATGATCTTCAGGTACTTCAGTCTTGTACCAAATATTAGATAAAAAAATTATTTCAAGCTGGTCTGTGTTGTTATCTGCTGTATAGTAGTGAATGAGGTAGAAGGGCAGAACACAATGAAAACAGAAGAGCAGAAATTTCAGAAAAGCCTGGATTACATAGTGCATACAGTACAAAGCAGGTAAATATTTTGCATGGAGTGCATAAGGGCATAAATGTGCTTTCATATTTCTTGATACATTTTAATGATCAATATGGATGCTTTGTCTGGGTGCACCAGCGGTTCTTTAATTTATAATAAGCAAAAAAAACCTTCTTCAAAAGTTACAACTAAAAATAGTTCTTCACAGCTGAGACATTACTTACACAGTTCACTGTTTTATTGTTTTCATCATCTAAAGCATGTCTGTAATATTTTCAGTTAATTTCTTTGCTGGATATTGAAGTAGAAAAGTGCAACAGTAAAAGTTGCATACCATAAAAAAGCATAGGCCATAAAGGCACCAACTATAAAACATGACATTAAGCATCTTTTACATCACTGTGTGCTCAGCAAAAGTCAGTTTGTAGCAAATGTTTCTAGAGTTGTTATCTTACAGCATGAAAAATTTGGCTCATTGAGTTTAAGACCAAAGAAACAGAACACTTCTCTGAATGACAACTGGAAGGAAACTGCTAGAAACATTGATTGTTAAGAGAACAAAAAGAGTGTTCCAAAGGAAAAGCAGTACACAGACTTCTAAATGAGCTACTACCCTTTAAAGGGGCAATTTTCCAAACAAGGTTTCATTAAACAAGAGGCAGCAACAGCTTGATTGCTATCTGTGCTTGTTTGCATGGAAGATAATTTTAATGGTTGTGAAGGTTTATTGGACTCTACTGATTCAAACACCCTCACAGTAAAGAAAGATTTGCTGAATATAGCTGAGATGCAGACTTACAATGCAGCGGATGCTCAAGGTCCTGAAGGAAATGAAAGGTAAGCAGCTGAGGGAATTCGGATGAACTACACACCTGAATGGTGTTAGTAGTAGCTACAGTAAAACTGAAAATTTATTAACAATTTATTCATCAATTAAAAACCTTCCCTAAAGTCATAAAATATGATGTACCCATGTTACAGCCTCGCTGCTGCCATATTACACCATCACTGGTAGGCACAAATCTATTCTGAGGTGTTTGTCAGGTGAGAGACAAAAGTAATATGGCCTTCAGTGAGATGTAATAGCAGTTTGGTAGTACTAAGGGCTTCTCATTAAACTGTTTCTGAATGTTTTGGTTTAAATGGAAGCCAAAGGTTCTACCCTTCTTGCAGAAGAGACCCCATACATATGCTTATACTGCAACAAGGATGACAGTGCACTGTACAAAAGGGGCTATGCTGGACATTGAACAATTATCAGATATCAGGTAACAAGTCTGCAGCATGCCAAAGCATTGACACCTTAAAAAAAAAGGATGGTGTGCCCATTCCTGAACTTAATTCCAGTATTATTACTGATTTGGGAACAGAAAGAACTAATTCTGGATGCAATATGAGTCCATGTCAAGAATCAACAAAGAAAGGTATTGGGAAGATTGATTTACATTGTGACATTTTCTCTGTTTGTAATAAAGGAAAAGCTATTTTCCTGGACAACTTATTTTCCAGTGTTGGGTTTTGGTTTTTTTTCCTAAATGTGCACATACCATTTCTTTTACTGCATTTTTATTAACAACTTTTAACATTACCATTTTGTAAGTGTTTTCTCAGATAGACCTGACAGAGGCACCAGTCTCTCCAAGCAAACTTAAGGTTAGTTCCTTGTCTGTCTCTCCCACTTTTCATCTTGGTCAAGGCTGGAGAAAACTGGCCTTTCACGACAGTGCCTCATACTGTTATGGGAAATGAGTGGCTCAAGAAACAAAAGATTATCACACAACTTTAATTTCCTGTTTTAAAGGTAAGGTACATTTCTTTGGATTTCCTCACCGTAATATACAGTAACATTTGCTTGTTGTAAAAATAAACCTGCAAAATTCAAAATAAAACGCCCAAAAGCTTTCAGATTTATTTATTTTCCTGAGGATACTATGTAAAAAAAAAAAAAAAAGACATGTCAAACACATTACTTAGTAGAATATTTTAATATTTAGGTATCATAATGATGAATGCAGAATCTACATATAAAATAAAAGATTCTGCGCTGAATTATCTGTGCAAGATTAAAACAAGGAAAGAAATTCAAATAAAAGAAAAAGATAGGCTGATAATATTAACCTTATATATTACATTTTTCAGTTGTTCTGATTAATACATTATTACTGCTCTTTGACAGATATTCATGTTATGATGTGGCATGCGTTTTAACAAAATAACATGCTTGGCTATGTTGCACTGAAAATCTTGTAATGGGCAAAAACCGAATACCATCTATATGGAGCCATTGTTAGTTCAACTCACTTTTAACAGCCTAATAGTTCAAAGCATCTAATTCATAGAGAAAACCTCACTAATAGGACAGTTTAAAATGTTCTACATAATGTTTCTGCTGTCTACTTTTATTCTATGATGTGCATGCCTTTTGTTTCTGTTTAAGGTTGATGGTGCTTGTCTTCCTCAAACAAAAAGATAGCAGAGTGTAAGTTGGGGTCCCAGACTCATTAAGAGGAGTGGAATGTTCATGGTGGTGCCACTTCTCATTCTTGGGTCATCTCAGGACCACTTTTGTGTGTTTTCATATCCCTGTCTGTTCTCTTCTCCTTGGTTCCCAGCTGAAGTGTGACAATTGCTCCCTCGGTTTACTGGACTGCATATGCACACACAAGATACATATTTATGCATATCTCTTCTATAATCTATTCACATTTATAGTTTGATGTCAATGGATTGTGTTCTAAGAAGAAAAAGTGACTTCAACTTCTCTGATATCAATATTTATAAGAATGATGATCCATGTATCTTCAAACATCTTGTCTAAGTGAATTTCTTCATCTTACCTGGAAATGAATGATATTTAAAAAAGAAGAATTCATTTATTGAACTGGAACCCAGCCACAGAGCTCTCCCTGCTGTTATGAGAATGCTTAATCAGTTTTAATACTGACCCATATGCACCATGAAAAGAAGCACTGGACCTGCATATCGTTTTACAAAACTCCTCTGCCATATTCTGTCACGGGAAAATTCACAATCAGGAGTTAGTTCAGAAAAGAATGTTTTTAAAAATACAAATTGCGTATTGCATGATAGTCTCTCAATATATAATTTTTAGCCTTCCCCACTATAGAGCTCAGAAAAAAAATATCTTCAGAGATCGAAATCTTACATAAATTTTCAAATCTTTGATGAATATTAACACATGCATGGTGATTAAGTCCCAGATACAGATCTGTTGGCATTCTAATACATTGCTTGATTAACAAAAGTTTTAGACCTAAAGATCAGCTTTTTTGTTCTCAGACAGGTAAAGTAATAAATGATATTTTGTTTAAGAAACACACAGAGGCATTGACTCTTCTCTGTAATCAATAAACCATGATTTGTAGTCACAGACTTCTGGGATTTTGGCATATTGCCTTAAAATGCCCTCATGCAGGAAAAGTAAGAATTGGCACTTTCTAGTGATAACCGATAAAGCAGAAGAAACACCTCATAGTGTTTGCTGAAATTCTGCTGATCTGTATTGTGCGTATCTGCTGAAGTAATAAAGGTCTCTCATTTCTTATTCATAAAGTCTGATTTACCCCTATTATTATCTTTTTGTATTTATGGGCTACAAATAGCAACCACGTTTTGTAGGACTGTCAGTGAATGTGTAATACCAAGAAAGCCTTGTGGCTGAAGAAGGATGTTGTACCAAAGTAGCTATTTTTTATTTAATATACTGATAACCAACTTGTACTTCTTTCACTCCAGAGTCTGTAGAGAAAATTTAATATTTCAAGGATAAGAGTAGGAGTAAAACAGTTTTTAAATGTTCTTCCAACGTTCTCAAGATGGTTCCTTTGTACTCTAGCAAATACAAATTCTGATGTTTGTATTTTTAGTAGTTCAGCTTAGTAGACTATATGACTCCTCATAGAATCTTCTTTCCTGTTAAAACATATCTTTAGGTTAAAGATTTCTGGATCTTCTTTTAAGTGAATATTAATTTAAAAGCAATTGGAATCACTTTTTTATTCTCCTTGAAGAATGAAGCATTCAGTGTCTTTTTATGACTGTGTAACTTCTAATGGTTTTTGAGATGATAGATATGAGAATATATCTCATCTTACCTCTCTTCCCTTATTCTTCCTCACAGTCATCTCAAAGACCATGGTTAGCCCTAAAGAAATTTCATATGGTGCAGAATTAGCATAGTGTCTAAGTTTTATATACTCTTTCTGCTCCTGCCATGGAAGAATACCCTGGATGCTCTTTTTCACAGTGTATACTGAGTTCAGAGTTAGAGAAGTGCACAGGTAACCTAAAGCTCACTTAAAACTCACAGCATCTTTCTCTCATTGCAGTCTAACATATAACACAGGAGAAAGACTAGAAGCATGACCTTGGTCCTTAAGAGTTTCTAATAATTTATAATTATCTGGAAGGAGAAATGTATGCATGGGGATTTGTTTCCTTGCTTGCTTGCTTTCTAAGAATAGTGAGTTTCTAAAAGGCATTGTTTATGATGTAAAAGCTTTCTTGCAGTAGTCCAAACTTGACTTTTCAGAGGGAATGAGCAGCCTCAGTTCTAGATGGAGCTTCTCTGGAAACTGCAAGTGTGCAGTCTTGACAGCTCATATTTTCAGTGTAACAATGGTGATTTTAATGACCTACTATTACAACGGTTTGATTCTCAAGAGGTGGTAGTCACTTGCTCTCTGTTCAGGTGTAGACATACTACTTAAAATCAAGGACATTGGTTAAAATAACATGAATGGGAAGGAGGAGGTTAGGCATCTTTTGTATAGGACACAGGATAATGCTGACATTCAACTGCATTTTTAGTTTAACAATAATAATTTCAAGTGCATTCTCACTGGTACTTCATCCATGTCTAGCTGAAAACTGTAGTCTGGGTGGGAATTTTGTAACCATTTTAGGATTTTAAATCATGGATTTATTTTTTTTTTTTAAATCAAAGTTGAACTAAACCTCTGGTTTTTTTCCTATATTTTATTTTGTATTTTACAACATACAATGAAATGTCTCTAAATGGAAATATAATTAGAAAAAGACGTGACTTCAAAATAAATCTCAAATAATTCACTGAGAATAAAATATTTTAATAGGCCCAACAATACTGAAGTGGCTGTTTGAAAATTGGGTTTGACCATACTTCTGTTATCATTCTCCCTGATCAGAAAATAATGAGTCCTGTACTGATATTATGCCTCTTAACTGTGCATATTTCAGAGGAACATAGACATTACCATGAATTTAAGTGCTACTTTAGGAACTTGGCAATCTTTTGATTTCCACCAAAAATATCATAAGATCAGAAGATAATTTAAGTTAAAAGGGACTCAGGAGGTGTATGGTCCAATGTCCTTCTGCAAGCAGGATCAACTGTGAAGACAGGGGAAGGTGCTCAGGGCTGTATCTAGTCAGGTCTTGAAAACCTCTTCCTCTTCCAGGGTTGGAGACTGCACAACCTCTGGGGATAACATGCTCCACAACTTGCCTATATTCATGGGGGGGAAAGATTTTTGTCATATCTAGTCTGAATGTCCTGGTTTCAGCTGGGATAGAGTTAATTTTCTTCCTAGTAGCTAGCATAGTGCTGTGTTTTGGATTTAGTACCAGAAGAATGTTGATAACACACTGATGTTTTCAGCTGTTGCCAAGTAGTGCTCAGACTACTCAAGGACTTTTTCAGCTTCTCCTGCTCGGCCAGGTGCACAACAAGCTGGGAGTACAGCACAGCTAGGACAGCTAACCCAAACTGACCAAAGGGCTATTCCATACCATATAACGTCATGCTTGGGGGGGTTAGTTAGTTCGGTCGGTCGGTCGCGGGCAGAGCGGTCGCAGCTCGGGCAGTGTGATCGCGGCTCGGGGGGAGTGATCGCTGCTCGGGACGGGCTGGGCATTGGTCAGCGGGTGGTGAGCAATTGCATTGTGCATCACTTGTTTTTATATATATTCTGTATATTCTTTTACCATTATTATTATCACTATTGTTATTCTTCTCTCTTATTAAACTGTCTCTATCTCAACCCATGGGTCTAACTTTTTTTTCTTTTCTCCGATTCTCTCCCCCATCCCACAGAGGGAGCGGGGGGAGTGAGCGAGAGGCTGCATGGTGCTTAGTTGCCAGCCGGGTTAAACCACGACACTGAAATATTTTTATTTCTGTTGTCTCCTGTCCTCCAACCATACACCATTATGAAGAACCTGATTCTATCTCCCTGATGACCTTCCTACAGATATTGGGAGCTGCTGTTAAGCACCCCTGCAGCTATCTCTTCTCCAAGCTGACCAAGTCTTGGTCACTCAACCTCTCCTTACATGGCAAATGCGCTAGCCCTGATCATCTTGGTGATGCTTCCCTGAACCTACACTCCAGGGGATCAATGCCTTGTTTGGGAGTAGGGAGTTGGCAAGTGATGGCCTCTGAAGTCATAAGTTTTACTTGCATTAATTTTTGGTTAAAATACTAAGCAATATGGATGGTGCTACTAGGAATACCGCACTGCTACTAAGAGTACAGGATTCAGCTCTGGAGCCCCCAGCGTAAGAAGGACATGGACCTGTTGGAGTGAGTCCAGAGGAGGGTCACGAACACAGCCAGAGGGCTGGAGCACCTCTCCTACAAAGGCAAGCAGAGAGAACTGGGGTTGTTCAGCCTGGAGAAGAGAAAGCTCTGGGGAGACCTTTTAACAACCTTCCAGTACCAGAAGTGGGCCTACAGGAAAGCTGGAGAGGGACTTTTTACAAGGGCATGAAGTGATAGGACAAGGGGTAAAGGCTTTAAACTGCAAGAGGGTAGATTTAGATTAGATATAAGGAAGAAATTCTTCACTATGAGGGTGGCGAGGCACAGGAACAAGTTTCCCAGAGAACCTGTGGATGCCCCCTCCCTGGAAGTGTTCAAGGTCAAGTTAGATGGGGCTCTGAGCAACCTGGGGTAGTGGAAGGTGCCCCTGCCCATGGCAGGGGGGTTGGGACTAGATGATCTTCAAGGTCCCTTCCAACCCAAACCATTCTATGGTTCTATGATTCCATTATAATATTCTACTCCAGGTATTGTGTGCCAAGGGTTGGAAAAATATGTTTATCACTGTGAAAACTTTGCTGTCCATCGTCACATTGCCTGTTCAACAGGAAAAGCTACATACTACTTTTAAGCTGTGTTTTGTCTCCTATTTTAATTGAAGTCACATTGAAATCTCTATTGCAAATCAAAGGTCCTTTATATTGTATTTTAATAATACCAGTGCATTACTAGAAGAAATAAATTATATTGAGCTAGTTCTTCATGTAGATACAAATTGATCTTCCTCTCCTTATTATTCTTTTGGTTCATGCTTTTATTAGGCAACATTTTCCTGCTCAGTGATGTAGACAGCATTAACAAAAAGCCAAAAAAAATAAATAAACCAAACAAAACAAGAGAAGACATTTTCTATTGACCTTGGAAAATGCTAATAGACTCAAAGACAGGCCAGAGAAAAAACACCACAAGCTAGACAGCTGGTAAGAGATTTCTTTTCTTGTTTTTTTTCCGCATCTTTTTTTTTTGTATAAATACTCGGATTATTGGTTAGTTCCTGAATAAAGTTTTGTCCAACTGCTATGGGCCAAAATTTGTCACAAGTACATAGAAACCACTCTGATCAAGCACATAATGAAAAAGAAAACTTTCGCCAAAACCAGGAGAATGCTTTGACAGGAATACATGATCTCTCTTGGTCCTTGAAATATATCACACTTTCATTTTTCATTTTAGTGTAGTACAATACAATAGAGTCGGCATGCCTAGCAAAATATCAGATTGGACTAATGACCTTCTCCTATGTTATTGTTAAAGAGTAGTGGCCTTCGGCAGGGAGCATGTAAAGTGTAAAGTTCAGAAAACTCATTTAGGGAAGACCTTACAGATGTTGAATACGACACTCAGAATTAAAAAAAAAGAGTATTAAAAAGAAGATAACTCATGGAGCAAAGTTACCTGAAAACTATTTCTCAATCTTTTCTGAAGCAAGGCTGCAGCTTG
>NW_009260687.1:552747-553775 GCF_000687185.1 Egretta garzetta
ACAGTGTTTATGAACTCTGTAAGCGTAGGTGACCTCTTTTTCCTACTGCCTGAAGTATGAACTGAGTGATTTGTATGAAAGCATTAGTATGAGGATCCCATAGCATACACAAAATAGAAATTATGAATTGATAATCTATTTTATACATGGCAAACATGATCCACTGAAGTGATGCTGCATATAGGAGAAACGTACCCTTGTCACTGATTCTTATAAAGGTTTCATCAGTGTTAAACAGAAGAAATTCCGCTTAATGTGTTCAGAACATACTGGTCTGGAAAGTGATATCTGTGAGGTAATCAATATACAGAAAATTATGAAAGTGAACAGAAAATCTTGATGTATTTACTGATATACATACATGCATCTCATATTGTCTTCCATATTTCAAGCTAGTAGACAAACAGGTTTCGAGAAAATTTTTTTTTCTTTTCAATGACTCAGTAATGAGATTTGTTACTGCTTTTGACATTTTTATTTAATCTCTTGCATCGAATTTTTGTTATTACAGTTTTACCTTTTTTAGGGGTTGATAGTCATGAATGATTTGTATTAGTAGGTTTTCTGCATGTGTGACTTCTTTTGTACATAGCTGGGTAGTTTTATCCTCCCCTCTATATACCTAGTCATTAATGTCAATGTCACCTATCCTTTTAGCTTTTACAAATTACTGAAACAGTGAATTTGCCTTTTCAGGAAACCTAACTGCAGCTTGGTAATAAAGTTGCTCCTTTAGAATAGAATCATAGAATCACTTTGGTTGGAAAAGACCTTTAAGATCATCGAGTCCAACCTTTATCCTAACCCTGCCATCCCACCACTAAACCATGGCCCTAAGCACCTCATCTAGCCTTCTTTTAAATACCTCCAGGGAGGAGGACTCTACCACCTCTCTGGGCAGCCCGTTCCAGAGCCTGACAACCCTTTCCATGAAGAAGTTTTTCCTAATGTCTAGCCTAAACCTGCCCTGGCGCAGCTTCAAACCATTCCCCCTCGTCCTATCATCTGTTACCAGGGAGAAGAGGCCG
>NW_009260687.1:554301-558832 GCF_000687185.1 Egretta garzetta
TTGTGACTGGCCACCAACTGGATTTAGCTCCATTCACCACGACTCTCTGGGCTTGGCCATCCAGCCAGTTTTTAACCCAGCGAAGAGTACATCCATCTAGGCCATGAACTGCCAGCTTCTCCAGGAGAATGCTATGGGAGACTGTGTCGAAGGCTTTGCTGAAATCCTGATAGACAACATCCACAGCCTTTCCCTCATCTACCAGGTGGGTCACCTGGTCGTAGAAGGAAATCAGGTTGGTTAGGCAAGACCTGCCTTTTATGAACCCATGCTGACTGGGCCTGATCCCCTGATTGTCCTCCACACTGCTAGTGTGTCACTGATTCTTGTATACATGTTATTGTCATCTAGATACTTGTTCAAATTTTAATAGGACTATTTGTGGAAATAAATTCAAGTATACACAACAATTTCTTGTAGATTGAGATCATAATGGAGGTTAAAGGCTTTTCTGGATAGGTAGAATTTGTTTTAAGAAGGCTTAGACTTCTGTCCTTGGTTTACAAGTAGCTTAGCAAAGCTAGTGAATCCACTGTTTGGTGCCCAGAGACAGGCTCATGTTACAATATAACTGTCCATCCATTTCAGGGGGTAGAAAAGAGACCTGGATGGTGGTCTAACACATCTCAGGAGTTCTCTAAATTAATCTGGGACTTTTTTTTTTTTTTTTGTCTCAATGGATATCTATTCAAATAACACACAATATTTCCAAAAGAAAAGAAATTGAAACAGTGACTGGTACTTTAGACTAATGACTTCCCCACTTATCTGCAGAGTAAGTTCTGAAGATTCAAACCCCTTGTTTAATCAATGTAGACCTGACATCTTTATTATCTTCATTTAACTACAACATTTTCAGTAGAATGCCAACCACATTGGATGCATGTACGTTGTATGTACAGTGAACGTGATACAAAATCTCTATAGTCTTTTGCTTATACTAAATGAAATAACTGCAAAATACTAAATCTCCTTTTGGTCACATAACAATATGACAGTTAGTGAATATAATGTGTCATAATCACTGTCACATTTTGTAAAAAAATGCTTGAAAGATCTTTGGGTGCCCATTCATTGTGAAGAAAAAAAGAGTAGATGATGCTGCACCACTACCTCACTTGTGTAGGCATTCTCACAGGTAAAAGGTGATACAGAGTGTATTAATGGTTAATCTTTGGTTATAGGAACTTCAACATTTTAACTGAACGGTAGAATACTTCTGGAAAAGCATCCAGAAAGCTGTTAAGAAAAGTATATTTTCAAAGAAAAATAGATTGAAGCAAAAGGAGTATTCTTTATTGTAATAGAAACACATAATCTGACAGATCTACAGCCAGTTATTTTTCGGTAAATGGAATTTCTGCAGCTAAAAATGCAGGATTAGGCTTTTTTTTCACAAGAAAGGATAGGATGTTGACTTACTACTGTTTACTACAATGCCTTTATATAGAATTTAGGAAATTATGGATTCAAAGGTAATTTTGTTTGTAAGTACTATGATGCTAGCATTAATTTACTATGATTTTGGTGACTTGTATACCATTGTCCTTTGTTGCTTTGACCTGAAGGTATTGTTCCCTGAAGTTTTATAGATTTCCAGTTATAAGTCCTGATTTGCCTTCTGTTTTTCATTGTGCTGTTTATGCTTCATTGAATTATCATTACTTATGTCAATACTTTTATGTGAAAATGCCATTTATGTGGTGAATGGTAGCTTTTATATATACACACACACTTTTAGTGTAAAACACAAGTGTTCTGAAGATATAATTATCACACTTAGAAAACTACCTGAATATTTTAGTCAAATAATCAAACTTTGGTTTGGCTTTACCCCTAGCTACTTCATTTCCTTGGAGTCACCACAGAGCAAATATTATTGGGATATTATTATTTATTATTGTTGTCAACAGTCTTGGCCCATGCAAGTTAATAATCTAAGTGTAAAACAAAAGGCAACAGGTGGGTATTGTAAAGCAGAAGCACACAGAAAAAAGTCAATATTCATTACTATGATAAACAGTGATCACAGCATGACAGATGCTCAACTATGCAAAAATGAATTCTTTAAAAGCTGTCTATAAAAATAATTCTTTTTTCCTGACAACTGTATTAGATATAGAATAATAGTTGATTTCCATATTTTGTAATGTAATCAATCTAAAATAAATTGTTCCAAACTGAAAAAAAAGGTAAACTGAACAATGAGTTCAGAGATAACAGGAAAAAAAACTGAAAAAGAAATATAAAGGTAGTAAAATTAAGTAAACAAAGGTATTTTTAACTGCACTCTACATTCCATTAATTCCATTATGCTCCAATTATTACCAACTGAGGATTTATAACTACCATTCTATTTTGAAGTCATAAAGATGTGAATAAACTACTCAAGTGTAATGTCACAGTTTGCAAGAGGTAAAAACAAATCAGCTTATTAATTTGGCTGTGTGGGTTTTTATTTGATTCATACTTTTTTCCCTCTAATTAAATTTTTAAAAAATCAGATTTTGAAGGAAAAACTTTGATTTCTTCCTCATTTAAAGAAAAAAAAATGTTATTGCAAAATACTCTTCTTTTCCATACACTCTTAATACATTAGTTTGTGATTCAGATTGTGAACTTATTTCTTAAGAGAACTTGAAGATATTGTAAAGCCTCTCAGAAACTTTGTGAAATATTTGTGCAAAGATTTTGTGGTTGCATGCTCCCAGGAAACACGTTTTCCATGGGTCTCTGAACTGAGCAGAAGTAGTGCCCTCCTGAACAGTGTGACTGGAACTGAGGGAGATGCAAATCTCCTTCATCTCTCATCATATGACTTAGTATGTGTTTGTGCCTCTTTTCTGGGGATGTGGCTTGCACCAGGACAACTCAGGTCGATATTAATATGAAGGTAAGAACAGAAATCCGTATTACAGAGTGCTGACTTGTCACGTAAGAGTCACATTTTTAACCAGCTTACAGCATGCCTAGATAAAACAGGTAATTTTGGGGAGAGGATGGGAACAGAAAATCTAGTAACATGACAGAAATGAAATGTAAAACCTGACTACTGTACTGCTACATATAACATAGCTCTTTGATAGAAGCTTGATGCCAACCTTATATTATCATGTCCAGCCTATGTTCTGTCTCCATCTGTGATATATGTGTCACTTACCCATGGAGTATGAGACTTATGTAACTTTACTTGTCTTAGAGACAAACATTCAGAACAAGTCATCTAGGTTCCCTCTAAGTCAAAAAAATGAGGCAGGTAACTCCAAAAGGTAAGCTTTTCTAACCTGTAGAAAGCATCTAAGAAAAATAAGTTTAATTGCTTCTAGGAGGTGCTTATCTATCTCTATTTGTTAGTTTAGATAAGAAAACCAACATTTAGAAGACCTAAAGATGAAAATATAAATCCCATCCTTAATTTTTAAGCACTCCAGGTGCACTTTCTTTGCCCTTGCACAAGTGCACAGTGCCATTTGAGATGCACTAAGCCTTCTGCTACAGTTGCCCTCAAGATCCCATGTGATACTTTCCAGCTCTGTGTAGATACCTGGAACACTGTATCACACATAGTGCTGCATGACTACTTGTGGACAACTGAAAGGATCCTTTAAGGTTCAATGAGGGATCCTTTAGGGTTCAATGAGATACATCTAGGGAATGACATAGAAGTTCCACAGTTCAAATATTTAATTCCCAATTTTCACCCCTATGCCGTTAAACAACAAGGGCCCAAACTTTGTGCACGTATGTTTTCATAGTTTTCACTGATTTCACAAGGATCTGTTTGCAAGGATCTGAGAGTACAGTTTGTCCTTTTTTTTTTTTTTTTTTTTAATGAGAATTAATGATATTGAATCTACAGCTATTCTCCCAGTTTAGTAATTTTTTTAAAAAGAAAGATTTATTCCTCTTCCCTGCTGGATGCACCCCCTTTCTGCTGCTAAAATGGTCTGTTTTTTTATTGTAGACATGGACATCTATATTTATATAAAAGAAAGCCTTGAGCTTCCAGCAAGTTTTCATGACATTTGTGTGTCTGCAATAATCATCCAGTCATGTACAGGGATCTGAGTTGCAGCTGCCCTTGTCACCCTGCCAGGAGGCGTGGGGTATCCACGCAGGTGTGGGCCCCTCAGCTTGGAACCTTGCCTGGGTCTCTGAAGGGGCATTTTTCTCCTCATAATCTAATAGGTAGAAGAAACCTGATGGGCAGAAGACATCCGTTTTATATAACACCGAGGGGTTTATAAGCAGTGACTGGTGATTTAGGATAGTTGAGAAAAAGAAATAACAAAAAAAAAAAACAAACAGAAAATAATTTCTTGTCCTAACATCACCAAAGAATAGCACCAGGGCATAAGAAATAGCACTAGACCCTGGACTTCCCTGAGGGATTGTGTGAGATTTTATTAACCATAGATTTGCTTATTTGTATCAGACCCAGAGCTGATCTGCTCTATCCTGTATAGTTTGTAAGCCCCATCTTGGCTAATATGGTGCACTTTGAAGTGATAAGGTAAACTGCAATAGCTTC
>NW_009260687.1:558844-561516 GCF_000687185.1 Egretta garzetta
CCCTACCCCCTTTAAGGATCAGCGGGGGAGTGAGCTGAAAGTCCTCCCTCAGCCAGCCAGGCCTGTTGGTCATTGGCCATGGTCTTCATTTAGTGTGCAGTCATGCTGTTCCTGCACAGAAGGTGTGCTCAGCTAGTGCTGGTTGGAAATGCTTGAAGCAGTTGGAAGAGACCATGAGAAGCAGGTGAAAAGGCAAAAGCAAATGCATGTTGCTGCCAGTAAGTCTTAGTAATACATTGGGGTGAGGAAAATCAATACATTGGGCTTTGATGGCTTTCATTATTCTTCCTCCTGCACAGCGGTAGCATGAACAGTTCTAGTGAGAATTAGGTTCTCCATCCTGAAGTGGTTGCAGGAATGGATGATTCTCACGTATCCTTTACCATAGCTCCAATCTCATGTAACATTCCTCATCCATCAGGTCTATGGTATGGTGCTGGAAAATCAGTGCATAAGAAACACACAAAAGAAAAATCAAGATACAGCTAGAATTAGCAAAGTTCATTTAAAAAGGATTGATCCTCACTGCCAAATTCTCACTGATAATATTTTAACAAGCAAATACATAACAAAAGATAGGTCAATAATGAACATCAGTATAACTAGGAATCTTTGAAAAAAGCATAATTTATAGATTTATGCATATTGAAAGTAGCTATTAATATATATTGGAATTTCTAGAAAGAAGTATTAAATTAAAAAAAATAGACAAGGAACCCTGAAAGAAAATGCAGGAAATAAACAATGCCTTTTCAAAATATATCTGAAAATATAAATATTGATATAAATTAAAGCCAGAAGATTATATATATTAAAGCAAGAAGTCACTGTAAATCCTATGCTTTTTTAACTTTGTTGAAAATGAGTATTAGTTATAATTATACACATATGAAGTCTCAGAAAAAATAAGTAAAAAACTAAAATGTTTTCAGCAAGACCTTAAAAATACTAGTTTCAAAACTTGAGAAGTTTAAATAAGTTTGAATAATAATTTTGCACTGAAATAATTCTTTCTTTTTACAGGTCTTTCTAAATCAAACAGAACTTTTCACATTAAGAAATGTACTTAGCTACATAATTAATAAAGATGTTTGGGACAACATCTGTATATGATATTTTAAAATAATATGGAACAGAATTAATCTCAAATGTTCCAAATATATTTTAAAAAAATATTTTTTCCCCCAACATTGTCTGTTAAACACTGTAGTTTCTTTTCATACCTTATTGACTACATAACATGACAGCATGCTCATTATCTTTTAGTTACCAAGAAGTACTTAAAGGATGGACTTTATATGTATTTAGAAATATTAAGGAATAGATGTGTCCATAATAGAGGTTAATGCAGTTACACTGAAATCTCTTTGGCTTTATGGGTATGGTCACTATGGTAAAAGTCTTCATACTTGGGATAAAAACAGTGAAAATCCAGCTCAAACTTAGCTACAACTTAATCTGGCTACTGTCATAAGAAAATAATAATTGTATCTATAAATGTATTCACAACCAAAGGACAGCTAAGAACAGTCTCCATCCTTTACTGGATGAAGGGAGAAACATAGTGACAAAGGATGAGGAAAAGGTTGAGGTACTTAGTGTCTTCTTTGCCTCAGTCTTTAATAGTAAGACCAGTTTTTCTTGGGATACCCAGCCCCCTAAGCTGCAAGACAGGGAGGAGAAGCAGAATGCAACCACTATAATCCAAGTGGAAATGTTTAGTGACCTGCTACACCACTTAGACAAACACAAGTCTCTGGGGATGGATGGGATCCACCCAAGGGTACTGGGGGAGCTGGCAGAGGTGTGCATCAACCCACTTTCAATCACTTATCAGCAGTTCTGGCTAACCGGGGAGGTCCCAGCTGACTGGAGATCAGGCAATGTGATGCCCATCTAGAAGAAGGGCTGGAAGTAGGATCTGGGGAACTACAGTCTGTCAGTCTGACCTCAGTGCTGGGAAAGTTTGAGGAGAGGATCGTCTGATCATCACGTGGCATGTCCTGGACAACCAGGCAATCAGGCCCGGTCAGCATGGATTTATGAAAGGCAGATCCTGCTTGACTAAACTGATCTCCGTCTATCACAAGGTGACCTGCTTAGTGGATGAGGGAAAGGCTGTGGACATTGTCTACCTAGACTTTAGCAAAGCCTTCGTCACCATTTACCACAGCATTTTCCTGGAGAAAATACCTGTTCATGGCTTGGATGGGTGTATGCTTTGCTGGGTAAAAACTGTCTGGATGGCTGGGCCCAAAGAGTTGTAGTGAATAGATTTAAATCCAGTTGGTGGCCAGTCACAAGTGGTGTTCCCCAGGGCTCAGTACTGGGTCCAGTCTTGTTTAATATCTTCATCAATGATGTGGATGAGGGGTTTGAATGCACCCTCAGTAAGTTTGCAGATGACACCAAATTGGGTGGGAGTGTTGATCTGCCTAAGGGGAGGAGGGCTCTGCAGAGGTATATGGACAGACTGGATTGATGGGTCAAGGCCAACTGTTTGAGGTTCAACAAGGCCAAGTGCCAGGTCCTGCACTTGGGTCACAACAACCCCATGCAACGTTACAGGCTTGGGGAAGAGTGGTTGGAAAGCTACCTGGTAGAAAGGGACCTAGGGGTGTTGGTCAACAGCTAACTGGATCTGAGCCAGCAGTGTGCCCAGGTGGCCAAGA